>NC_069505.1:424604517-424827017 GCF_027579735.1 Bombina bombina
GGGATATGTGTGTTAGTGTGTGAGAGTGTGTGTGAGAGAGAGAGCATGGGTGAGAGAGAGAAAGAAAGAAAGAAAGAAAGAAAGAAAGAAAGAAAGAAAGAAAGAAAGAAAGAAAGAAAGAAAGAAAGAAAGAAAGAAAGAAAGAAAGAAAGAGAGAATGTGCATGTGTGTGAGAGAGAGAGTATGTGTGTGTGTGTGTGTGAGAGAGAGAGAGAGAGAGAGAGAGAGAGAGATAAAGAGAGAGATTATGTGTGTGAGAGAGATTGTGTGAGTGTGTGAGAGAGAGAGAGAGAGAGAGAGAGAGAGAGAGAGAGAGAGAGAGAGAATGTGTGTGTGTGTGTGTTTGTGTGTAAGAGAGAGCGAGAGAGAGAGAGAGAGAGAGAAAGAGAGAGTAAGTATGTGTGTGTAAATGTGTAAGAGTGTGTGTGAGAGAGAGCATGGGTGTCTTTGTGTGTGTGAGAGAGAGAGATTATGTGTGAGAGAAAGAGCATGGGTGTCTGTGTGTGTGTTTGTGTGTGTTAGAGAGAGAAAGTATGTGTGTGTTAGTGTGTGTGTGAGAGAGAGAGAGAGAGAGAGAGAGAGAGAGCCAACTGCCGCTGGCTCATCAGCTGTTCTCTGCATCCTGTTGACTCTTTGGTTCTGGAGTTTATATTTTCACTGTTTGCTACCATATTATTTATAGGTTTATGTGTTGTATTTTCTTTTCTTTTTCTCAATGACAAAAATAACGTTCTAGGGCCCCATTATATATGCAGCGCGCCCACAAAAGCCAGCGACGCCGGTTTTTGCTTGTTTTTGATATTACATATACAGCGTAGCATACAATTTACGCCCGTATATTTTACCCGTTGCTCGCAATTTTTACTCCCATAAGAGAGAGAGAGAATGAGTGAGAGTGTGTGTGTGTTAGTATGGGGTTGTGAGTAAGAGTGCGTGTGTTAGTGTGAGGTAGTGAGTGAGAGTGTGTGTGTGTGTTAGTGTGAGGTTGTGAGTGAGAGTGTGTGAGTGTAAGTATGAGGTTGTGAGTGAGAGAGTGTGTGTGTGTTAGTATGGGGTTGTGAGTAAGAGTGTGTGTGTTAGTGTGAGGTAGTGAGTGAGAGTGTGTGCGTGTTAGTATGGGGTTGTGAGTAAGAGTGTGTGTGTTAGTGTGAGGTAGTGAGTGAGAGTGTGTGTGTGTTAGTGTGAGGTAGTGAGTGAGAGTGTGTGTGTGTTAGTATGGGGTTGTGAGTAAGAGTGTGTGTGTTAGTGTGAGGTAGTAAGTGAGAGTGTGTGAGTGTAAGTATGAGGTTGTGAGTGAGAGTGTGTGTGTGTTAGTATGGGGTTGTGAGTAAGAGTGTGTGTGTTAGTGTGAGGTAGTGAGTGAGAGTGTGTGTGTGTTAGTGTGAGGTTGTGAGTAAGAGTGTGTGTGTTAGTCTGAGGTAGTGAGTGAGAGTGTGTGTGTGTTAGTATGGGGTTGTGAGTAAGAGTGTGTGTGTTAGTGTGAGGTAGTGAGAGAGAGTGTGTGCGTGAGTATGAGGTTGTGAGTATTTGCTATTATATGTAGTGTTTAATTGCTGTGCTGTGCATGACACAAGAGTGTTTTGGGTTTAGCCTGAACTATAAGCGGTAGCCTCACTTTCATGTTACACTGTATGGCACCTACTACTAGTTGTTCCTGGTGCAGTGCGATGACACAGAAGGCGCAGGGGACTGGCGGCCACCTGAGCAGTTTAATTAATATTCATTACAGAGCTGGTTGTATGTGAGCTATAGGGGCTGCAGCTGGGAACCGTTTTTAGCTGTTTTGTTCTTCTACTTCCCCAATATCAGTGATTCCCATCAGCAACATTGTGTCATGTGGGCATTTCTTGCACATTGATACTAAATATTATAATTTCAAATAAATGATAAGATTAATAATATATTCAAAGCAGGGATTAGCGTGAGAATGATTTACCCATGTATTTATAGCACAATATTAGTTATTTAAGGGGACAGTAATCAAAAAATTTTACTTTCATTATTCGGACAGAGCAGCAATGTAAACAACTTTCCAAATGATTTATATTATATAATTTGCATGGTTCTCTTGGTGTTGTTTGTTGAATAGCATGCCCAGGTAGTTTTATGAGCAGCAGTGCACTAAGAGTAGCTAGCTGCTGATTGGTGGCAGCACATATACGCCTCTTGTCATTGGCTCACAGATGTGTTCTGCTAGTGTTTCAGTTATTATGGTTCATAAAATATCACTCTTCATGATATTCAAAAAGATTGTCCCTGCGAATAAAAGATATATTTTCTGAAGATTCCGCTACCCAGGAATAAAGCCTAGTAAATATTCTCATCCCTAAAATGTAAAATGTTTTCAACTATTAAAGGGGCAATCTAGTGATAAATTAGATTTTATAATTAATTAGCGCATACAGGACTTGTCATGGAACTGTATACAGGGGTTAAACACATAGGTAGAGGCCCACTCCTGAGCTGAACACAGCTAGTGATTGGCTGGTTCGTGCAACTGCCGCTGGCTCATCAGCTGTTCTCTGCATCCTGTTGACTCTTTGGTTCTGGAGTTTATATTTTCACTGTTTGCTACCATATTATTTATAGGTTTATGTGTTGTATTTTCTTTTCTTTTTCTCAATGGCAAAAAAAAAGTTCTAGGGCCCCATTACATATGCGACGCCGGTTTTTGGTATTACATATACGGCGTAGCATACAATTTACGCCCATATATTTTACCCGTTGCTCGCAATTTTTACTCCCATAAGCTAACATGGGTAAATCGGTATCCAATATCCAGCGCAAGGCCTTACATGGCGAAAATGGAGAAATCTTACTCCATTTTCACCTCATAATAAAAAGCAGCCGTAGCAGGCCTTGTGCTGAGTATGGGAGCACCGTAACTCCCTAAAATGCCTGCAAAAATAAACTAACACCTAATGCATAGGCAATGTCTATCTACCTGTCAACCGCAATCCCCCACCGCAATAACTAATAAACTGTATTAACCCCTAAACCGCCATAGCCCACACCGCAATTAACCAATTCTACTATTAACCCCTAAACCGCCATAGCCCACATAGCCTATTAAATTTATTAACCCCTAATCTGCCGCCGCCAACGTCGCCGCCACTATAATAAAGTTTTATTAACCTCTAAACCTACGTCTAACCCTAACACCCCCCTAATTTAAATATTATTTTAATAAATCTAAATAATATTACTATTATGAACTAAATTATTCCTATTTAAAACTAAATACTTACCTATAAAATAAACCCTAAGATAGCTACAATATAATTAATAATTACATTGTAGCTATTTTAGGATTTATTTTTATTTTACAGGCAACTTTGTATTTATTTTAACTAGGTACAATAGCTATTAAATAGTTAATAACTTAATAATTTAATAGCTACCTAGTTAAAATAATTACAAATTTACCTGTAAAATAAACCCTAACCTAAGTTACAATTACACCTAACACTACACTATCATTAAATTAATTAAATAAATTACCTACAATTAGCTAAAATTAAATACAATTAAATAAAATAAACTATAGTACAAAAAAAACACTAAATTACAGAAAATAAAAAAATTACAAGAGGTTTAAACTAATTACACCTAATCTAAGCCCCCTAATAAAATAAAAAGCCCCCAAAATAATAAAATGCCCTACCCTATACTAAATTACAAATAGCTCTTAAAAGGGCTTTTTGTGGGGCATTGCCCCAAAGTAATCAGCTCTTTTACCTGTAAAAAAGAGTACAATATCCCCCCAACATTAAAACCCACCACCCACACCCAACCTTACTCTAAAACCCACCCAATCCCCCCTTAAAAAAACCTAACACTACCCCATTGAAGATCACCCTACCTTGAGCCGTCTTCACCCAGCCAGGCAGAAGTCTTCATCTGTCAGCCTGTGGAAGGTAATCTCACCCCTGTAAAGGAGAGAGGAATTTTAGGACCACAACTGCAGCTTTAAAAGTGTTGTGAAAGTATCAATGATTCTGTATAGGTGAAGGGAGGCAGCAAGGTTCAGAATCAATGGATACAGTTCACTTTTATTATAAGGATAGGTGAGACAATGGCTGAGACCACAGAGCATATAGCCCCACTCAGTATTGACAAACTGGTTCCCACTTAAATAATAACATGCAATTGCAAGGTTAAAGAGTTAAACAGATAGTATCTGATCATAATTGGCAGCACAGATAACAGTACAAGAAAAAGGCAAAATACAGCTAATGACACTTGAGCTTTTTAAGGTACTGAGACTGACAAATAACGAAGTTAGGTAAATATTAGCGCATTTGAATACGAAGGCATCTTAACTAAAGGTTCTGAGACATGTCTGGAGTAAATGTTGAATAATGGTAACTTACTGCGGTACAGGAGTGAAGGAAGCGCTTTTTAAAGTTACTATAGAAGTAATGGGTGAGTGGTGTCCGGACACAGAGTAGTTCCCCTGCAGAGTCTGGGGATTTGCAGCGTGTGCGATGGCGTGTGACGTCACCGCTTGCCGGTTCCGGTCCTGTGTTTGGTAGAGAGGTGAGCTGCGTATGTCTCAAAGGTTGCAAGGAAGTTTGAGGGTGAGAAGCTGGATTCAACAATCAAGCAATTTGGTATGAGTAGGAGGGAAATTTAAACAGCTTGATGGGGAGGAGATTATGTAAGTGTGAAAAGACACAGCTATACAAAGGATAAAGCAAAGAACTTAGGCAGTCATGACAGGACCCCCCCCCCCCAAGGATCAACTCCGGGGATCGGGTCCAGGGCGATCAGGACAACGTTCATGGAACCTGGCCACCAATCGGGGGGCAGATAGATTAGAAGCCGGTTCCCAGGAGTCCTCAGAATCAGGATAGCCCTTCCAATGAACCAGATACTGAAGCTGCCCTCGAAAGCGTCGGGAGTCCAACACATCTTGTACCTCATACTCCAGGGTGGCATCCTGCAGATGAGGAAGTATAGGAATAGAAGGATCATGGTGACGAAGCTGTCTATAAGGCTTGAGGAGAGACACATGAAAGGTAGGATGGGATTTCAGATTTGCTGGTAAAGCGAGGGTAACAGCATTCATATTCACAATCTTTACGATGGGGAATGGTCCAATAAAGCTGGAAGACAGTTTCCTGGAAGGAAGGGGTAAATGTAGATTACGTGTCGATAACCAAACGTAGTCACCTACAGCATATTTAGGCGAGGGAATCCTTTTCTTGTCAAAATGAAATTTATACCGATCCTTGGCGATGCGAATATTTTCAGCAGTTAATGAAAAGGATTCACTAATAGTGTTGATGAGGTCATTCACAACAGGACAAGTGTTGCCGACCATAGAATCCCATTCAAAAGAGGGATGGAAACCATAATTAATGAAAAACGGTGTGGAGTTAGTAGAGGAATGAATGGAATTGTTGAAGGCGAATTCTGCGTATGGCAGAAGTTGGGTCCAGTTCTCTTGTTTAGCTGAGATGAAACATCTTAAGTATTGTTCAATGCACTGGTTTGTTCTTTCAGTCTGGCCATTAGTTTGTGGATGGAAAGAGGTACTGAGACGTCTAGAAATACCTAGTGAGTGACAAAGTTGTTTCCAGAAGTGGCTGGTAAATTGAGTACCCCTATCTGAGGTGATACTATTCGGGAGTCCGTGATACTTGAACACATGGTGGATCATTAAGGAAATGGTTTCAGAAGAAGTTGGGAGTTTATGGTAGGGCACAAAATGTGCCATTTTACTAAATAGGTCCACGACTACTAATATGGTGTTATTCCTTTCTGAGATAGGCAGGTCGACTATATAGTCGATAGCTATGTCTCTCCAAGGACGGTCAGGAGTCGGTAAGGGGATCAATTTTCCGTACGGGGGAGTCCTCCCTTTTTTAGTAGTTTCGCAGATCATACAGGTCTTAACGTAATCCGCGATATCGGAGAGGTAAGTTGGCCACCAAAAGTATCTGGAGACTAATTCTTGAGTTTTCTTTATGCCCATATGTCCAGCAGATGGGGAGTCATGTAAAGTTTTTAAGACTGTTGGTCTGAGACTGTTGGGTACATAGATTTGTTGTTGGTGATAATACAACCCATCCGTGTGTAAATCCAAGACCTGTAATGGTTTATTTGAGTCAGCCTGTTGTGCCGATTTGAACTGATTGTTTTGTTCTACAGTTAAAGCTAAGAACCTGTCTAGAGGAATTAAGGGTGAGAGGTTTGGATGCGGAACTTGGTCCACCAAGTGTCTTGAGAGGGCATCAGCCTTCTTGTTCTTGTTTGCAGGACGGTAGGTGATAAGATAATTAAACCTAGCCAAGAATAGGTTCCAACGGACCTGCCGTGCACTAAGAGTCCTATTAGATTGTAAGTATTCTAGATTTTTGTGATCCGTGTAGATCAAGATTGGAAGAATGGTCCCTTCCAGAAGGTGTCTCCATTGTTCTAATGAAGTCTTGATTGCTAACAGTTCTTTATCCCCAATTGGGTAGTTGATTTCAGCTGAATTAAGTATTCGTGAATAGAAGGCGACAGGGTGTAGAGGGTCCTTAGGAGTCAACCTCTGTGAGAGGATTGCTCCCAAAGCATAATTAGATGCATCCACTTCCAGGATATACTGTAACTTAGAATTAGGGAATTGGAGGATAGGGGCCGTAGTGAAAGCCTTTTTTAAAAAGTTGAAAATTTGTTCTAAATCATCGTTCCATCGAAAGTGTGTATCAGATTTGGTCAAGTTAGTTAATGGTCTTGTCAAATCAGCGAAATTTTTAATAAACTTCCTGTAGAAATTGGCGAAACCCATGAACCTTTGTATATCCTTTTTACTTTTTGGGGAAGGCCAATTTTGGATTACCGATATCTTATCATTATCCATCTGGATACCTTGGGGTGATACAATATAACCTAGAAATTTTATTTCTTTGGAGTGAAATAAGCATTTTTCTAGTTTGACATATAGAGAATTTTCTCTCAACCGTGTTAATACTAGGGTAACATGTTTGATGTGTTCTGTACGTGAGGTAGAGAATATGAGTATATCATCCAAATATATCACCATAAATAAATCCAAAAAATCCTTAAAAATGTCATTTATAAAGTATTGAAAAGTAGCCGGGGCATTACAGAGGCCAAATGGCATCACAGTATATTCAAATAAGCCGTAACGTGTACGGAATGCTGTAAGCCATTCATGACCCTCCTTGATACGTACTAAGTTGTAAGCCCCTCTGAGATCCAATTTAGTGTATATAGTAGCATCTTGTAATCTATCAAGGAGTTGGGGAATTAAAGGCAAAGGATAGCGGTTTTTTATTGTACGCTTGTTTAGTTCTCTGTAATCAATAATGGGTCTTAGGGACTGATCTTTATTTTTAACAAAAAATATACCAGCCCCAGCTGGGGAGGTGGAAGGACGAATAAAGCCTTTCTTTAAGTTATCAGCCAAATAAGTTTTAAGGTGTTGTAACTCAGGTTCTGAGAGGGGAAATATATGGCCGTAAGGTATATCAACACCTGGCAGGAGATCAATAGGGCAGTCATAAACCCTATGAGGTGGTAGATTCTCTGATTCTTTTTTATCAAAGACATCAGCGAATGTAATGTATTCCTTGGGGATTTGTAATGGAACATCTAGTAAAATTTGTTCCTGATGAAGACACAAATCTTTACAATATGGAGAATTAAAGAGAACTTGTGAAGTTGACCATTGTATAGTGGGATCGTGTTGTTTAAACCAAGTGATACCAAGTATAATGGGATATAGAGGTGAGGGTATAACATCAAAAGTAAGATACTCTGTGTGTTGGTCATGTGTGGTGAGCCTTAATGGTATGGTATGGTATAAGATGGGTCCTGAAGTTATTTCATTACCATCAATAAATCGAAGTACACTAGGCACCAATTTCTTAACAAGTGGAATTTTATTTACAGTAGTGAATTGGTGATCTATATAATTATGGCTCGCTCCAGAGTCAAGGATTGCTTGTGAGTTGAGTCTTTGCTGATCCCACTGTAATAAGATAGGAAGGGAGCAATGATTAGACTGTGTTTGTTTAGCAGATAGACATTTGTAGTGTTCATCTTACCCTTCCTACGCTGTAATTGAGAGCAGTCCTTTACAGTGTGATCAATCCCTCCACAATACATACAGAGATCTAAAACTTTTCTTCTTAGTTTCTCCTGTTGAGTTAATGGACCTCTGATGAAACCGAGTTCCATAGGAATTTCAGAAATTTTTGTAGGTGTTTTAGGTGGGGGTAATGTAGTAGCTGTATGTTTAGTGGATGATTCTAAGTGTGACTTTTCTGAGCGTCTCTCTCTGATGCGTCTATCTAAAGTGATGCTTGCATCTATTAGGAGTTCTAAAGTATCTGGGAGGGGTTGTCTGGCTAGCTCATCCTTGAGAGTATCTGAGAGGCCTAGGCGGAATTGATTGCGTAATGAGAGGTCATTCCACTGTGTATCTGGGGACCATTTCTTAAACTCTGCGATGTAGTCCTCCACAGGCCTTTTATGTTGTCTCAGAGACCTCATTGCTGTCTCAGCAGACAGCTGTTTGTAGGGATCATCATAAAGCTGTCCCATTGCTTTAAAAAACTGATCAAATGAGTACAGCAATGGGTCATTGGTCTCAAAAAACAAATTAGCCCATATACGTGGTTCACCACGCAGATAAGAGATTGTGGTGAGAACCTTCAAATGATCATTGAAATATGTTTTGGGTTTTAGTTGGAAGTATAAGGAACATGAATTTTTGAATTCCCTAAATTCTGAACGAATACCACTAAATGTTTGTGGAGGATTAGGTTGGGGTTCACTAGAACCAATACTTGTAGTGAGTGTATCAATTTTATCATTGATGTATTGCTTTAAAGCAGAATTTTCTAACTGTAGTGTATTTAACCCTGTAGTGAGGTTATCTACAGTTTGTGTTAATTTCTCTACATGAGCTAATAAGGCTGCTGGGTCCATAGTAAGGCTTGATTGTTATTGTCAGCCTGTGGAAGGTAATCTCACCCCTGTAAAGGAGAGAGGAATTTTAGGACCACAACTGCAGCTTTAAAAGTGTTGTGAAAGTATCAATGATTCTGTATAGGTGAAGGGAGGCAGCAAGGTTCAGAATCAATGGATACAGTTCACTTTTATTATAAGGATAGGTGAGACAATGGCTGAGACCACAGAGCATATAGCCCCACTCAGTATTGACAAACTGGTTCCCACTTAAATAATAACATGCAATTGCAAGGTTAAAGAGTTAAACAGATAGTATCTGATCATAATTGGCAGCACAGATAACAGTACAAGAAAAAGGCAAAATACAGCTAATGACACTTGAGCTTTTTAAGGTACTGAGACTGACAAATAACGAAGTTAGGTAAATATTAGCGCATTTGAATACGAAGGCATCTTAACTAAAGGTTCTGAGACATGTCTGGAGTAAATGTTGAATAATGGTAACTTACTGCGGTACAGGAGTGAAGGAAGCGCTTTTTAAAGTTACTATAGAAGTAATGGGTGAGTGGTGTCCGGACACAGAGTAGTTCCCCTGCAGAGTCTGGGGATTTGCAGCGTGTGCGATGGCGTGTGACGTCACCGCTTGCCGGTTCCGGTCCTGTGTTTGGTAGAGAGGTGAGCTGCGTATGTCTCAAAGGTTGCAAGGAAGTTTGAGGGTGAGAAGCTGGATTCAACAATCAAGCAATTTGGTATGAGTAGGAGGGAAATTTAAACAGCTTGATGGGGAGGAGATTATGTAAGTGTGAAAAGACACAGCTATACAAAGGATAAAGCAAAGAACTTAGGCAGTCATGACATCATCCGATCCGGGCAGAAGAGGTCCTCCATACGGGCAGAAGTCTTCATCCAAGTGGCATCTTCTATTTTCTTCCATCCGACAAGCAGCGGCACTATCTTGAAGACATCCGACGCGGAGCATCCTTCCTAGCCGACGGACTAACGACGATTGAAGGTTCCTTTAAATGACGTCATCCAAGATGGTGTCCCTTGAATTCCGATTGGCTGATAGAATTCTATCAGCCAATCGGAATTAAGGTAGGAAAAATCCGATTGGCTGATGCAATCAGCCAATCGGATTGAAGTTCAATCCGATTGGCTGATCCAATCAGCCTATAGGATTGAGCTCTCATTCTATTGGCTGATTGGAACAGCCAATAGAATGCGAGGTCAATCCGATTGGCTGATTGCATCAGACAATCAGATTTTTCCTACCTTAATTCCGATTGGCTGATAGAATCCTATCAGCCAATCGGAATTCAAGGGACGCCATCTTGGATGACGTAATTTAAAGGAACCTTCATTCGTCGTTAGTCCGTCGGCCAGGAAGGATGCTCCGTATCGGATATCTTCAAGATGGTGCCGCTCCTCGTCGGATGGAAGAAGATAGAAGATGCCGCTTGGATGGAGACTTCTGCCCGGATGGAGGACCTCTTCTGCCCGGATCGGATGAAGACTTCTGCCGGGCTGGAGGACCACTTGTGCCCGGATCGGATGAAGACTTCTGCCCGGCTGGGTGAAGACGGCTCAAGGTAGGGTGATCTTCAATGGGGTAGTGTTAGGTTTTTTTAAGGGGGGATTGGGTGGGTTTTAGAGTAAGGTTGGGTGTGGGTGGTGGGTTTTAATTAGTTTAAACCTCTTGTAATTTTTTTTTATTTTCTGTAATTTAATGTTGTTGTTTTTTTGTACTATAGTTTATTTTATTTTATTGTATTTAATTTTAGCTAATTGTAGTTAATTTATTTAATTAATTTAATGATAGTGTAGTGTTAGGTGTATTTGTAACTTAGCTTAGGGTTTATTTTACAGGTAAATTTGTAATTATTTTAACTAGGTAGTTATTAAATAGTTATTAACTATTTAATAGCTATTGTACCTAGTTAAAATAAATACAAAGTTGCCTGTAAAATAAAAATAAATCCTAAAATAGCTACAATCTAATTATTAATTATATTGTAGCTATTTTAGGGTTTATTTTATAGGTAAGTATTTAGTTTTAAATAGGAATAATTTAGTTCATAATAGTAATATTATTTAGATTTATTAAAATAATATTTAAGTTAGGGGGGTGTTAGGGTTAGGGTTAGACAGGTTTAGGGGTTAATAACTTCATTATAGTGGCGGCAACGTTGGCGGCGGCAGATTAGGGGTTAATAGATTTAATAGGCTATGTGGGTTATGGCGGTTTAGGGGTTAATACTAGAATAGGTTAATTGCGGTGTGGGCTATGGTGGTTTAGGGGTTAATACAGTTTATTAGTTATTGCGGTGGGGGATTGCGGTTGACAGGTAGATAGACATTGCGCATGCGTTAGGTGTTAGTTTATTTTTGCAGGCATTTTAGGAAGTTACAGTGCTCCCATACTCAGCGCAAGGCCTGCTACGGCTGCTTTTTATTATGAGGTGAAAATGGAGTAAGATTTCTCCATTTTCGCCACGTAAGGCCTTGCGCTGGATATTGGATACAGATTTACGGCGCGGTCCCATGTTAGCTTATGGGAGTAAAAATTGCGAGCGACGGGTGAAATATACAGGCACAACTTGTATGCTACGCCGTATATGTAATACCAAAAATGCGCAAAAACCGTCGCCGCCGGCTTTTGCGGGTGACGCTGCATATGTAATGGGGCCCCGCTAGTTTATCAGACTTACAGCACTTTAGGAACTGCTGACGAGGTATATGTAATACCCCGATGTGCAAGGTGAAATTGCGGGTGGCGCAGGTTCCCACGCTTGTGCCGAAACCTGCACCGTATATCGGATCGTGCCCCCTAATGAATTACTGGGTGTAATTTGTACTCTACAATGCCCCTTTAATATGTTCCAGTCAAGTGTCACATGTGACAAGAAATACAAGGTGTTTCTGCTGTAACCATTTAGGCAAGATTACAAGTAGAGCGCTAATTTATCATGCAAGAGAGAGTAAACAGGCACATTACTTTACTGCAAAATCATTTGCAACAGACAATTTATAAACTAATTTGCAATTCATTGCAAGCATACCTCCCGTGAGCAGTCAAGTAGGTGCCCTCTCTAGTAATATACCCATAGGCACATACCTCATTTACTTAATGAAAATCCACCCTCGATTCCTGGGGATTTACAAGTCTAGGGGCTAGATTACAAGTGGAGTGCTATTTTATCACGCTGGTTAATGCTACCAATCCAATCGGATTGGCTGATCCAATCAGCCAATCAGATTGAGCTCGTATTCTATTGGCTGATCGGAACAGCCAATAGAATAAAATCTAGCCATATATTAATATAACTGAGTTGGTTATGCAAAACTAGGGAATGGGTAATAGAGGGATTATCTATTTTTTCTAAACAATAAAAAATCTGATGTAGACTGTCCCTTTAAAGTTGGCGGATGTGGGGTGTCTGAAAAAATGGCTCTAAAAAGTGCCTTTACATTGTGGTGTGTTCCCTGTATATATATATGCTTATGTACATATATATATATATTTATGTGTTAATTTGTGTAAACACATGTATATATCCATATATACTGTATATGTATATATTTCAATTTGCTGTCCATCGCTGCGCCGATTACCACCTTCGCTGCGCTAGGTTCTCATGCCCTGTCTCACGGCATGAGAACGAGGCTCCTGTTGGAGCCAATGGAAGCGTGCTTGCGTTCGCATTGTGCTGGACCATAAATACCAGCGCACATTTGCGTGTGCTGGTATTACAAGTGGAGTACAAATATCACGCTCACATTAGCACAATTTTGCGCTCCACTCCTAATATAGCCCTTAATTAGAAGAGCAGGTGCCTGTATTTCATGTGTTTTTGTCCAAATGGTTCTAAAACTCTACACAATTGTCTTTTAATATTAACCATTTAAAAACTGGCAAAGATAAACTGAATAACAGCAACAGAATATTTTCCTAAACAACGTTCTTCAGCTTACAAAAAAACAAAAAGTTAGATGTGAAATCTATTAGGCGCTGCCATACATATATCAAGGGCTTTAGTAATAATCACTTGACCCCTTATCTGCTGGTCAGATATTAGCGGAGGGGAATTTGTGTTTTTAATCTCATGTTTAATTAACATATTTCATTTCAGGAAACTACTTTATAGAACCTACTAAACCAGCTCCTGAACAACTTTAATAAAATTGATTTTTGTATGACCAGGCTACAACTCAAGCACTTAAAAATGATGTTACAAGCAATCAGTCCATTTTCACTTTCGATAACCTTCAACTGAGTTTTTAAATTACTTTTCTGCACAGAGCAAACGTCATTTTAGTAATGTGTGATTTATATCTTAAATTCAAGGGCATTGCATAGGTACTTGCTAAAGGGCTGCAGCCCAGAGTTTCACTAGAACCCATAGTGGGTCACATTATGCCAGGCTAATTATATTTGTATACATACAGCACTCTTGCCTCTGTGTAGTCACTTATGCAAATAACCCCCCAACAGTAAAACCCACCACCCACACAACCAACTCCCCAAATAAAAAGCTAACTAAAAAAAACTAAGCTCCACATTGCCCTGAAAAGGGCATTTAGCTCTATCGCAGCCCAAACCCTAATCTAAAACTAAAACCCACCCAATAAACCCTTAAAAAATCCTAACACTAACCCCTGAAGATCCACTTACAGTTATGAAGATGCGACATCCATCCTTCTTGGGATTCTTGGAGGATGGATGTCGCATCTTCAAAACTGTCACCTGTATCTGATATAACATGGTATATAACTGTCACCTGTATGTGATATTACACTGTATATACTGTCACCTGTATGTGATATTACACTGTATATAACTGTCACCTGTATGTGATATTACACTGTATATACTGTCACCTGTATGTGATATTACACTGTATATAACAGTCACCTGTATGTGATATTACACTGTATATAACTGTCACCTGTATGTGATATTACACTGTATATACTGTCACCTGTATGTGATATTACACTGTATATAACTGTCACCTGTATGTGATATTACACTGTATATACTGTCACCTGTATGTGATATTACACTGTATATAACTGTCTTTGTATGTGATATTACACTGTATATACTGTCACCTGTATGTGATATTACACTGTATATAACAGTCACCTGTATGTGATATTACACTGTATATAACTGTCATCTGTATGTGATATTACACTGTATATAACTGTTAGCTGTATGTGATATTACACTGTATATAACAGTCACCTGTATGTGAGATTACACTGTATATAACTGTCATCTGTATGTGATATTACACTGTATATAACTGTCATCTGTATGTGATATTACACTGTATATAACAGTCACCTGTATGTGAGATTACACTGTATATAACTGTCATCTGTATGTGATATTACACTGTATATAACTGTTAGCTGTATGTGATATTACACTGTATATAACTGTCATCTGTATGTGATATTATACTGTATATAACTGTCATCTGTATGTAATATTACACTGTATATAACTATCACCTGTATGTGATATTACACATTATATAACTGTCACCTGTATGTGATATTACACTGTATATAACTGTCACCTGTATGTGATATTACACTGTATATAACTGTTATCTGTATGTGATATTACACTGTATATAACTGTCACCTGCATGTGATATTACACTGTATATAACTGTCATCTGTATGTGATATTACACTGTATATAACTGTCACCTGTATGTGATATTACACTGTATATAACTGTCATCTGTATGTGATATTACACTGTATATAACTGTCACCTGTATGTGATATTACACTGTATATAACTGTCATCTGTATGTGATATTACACTGTATATAACTGTTACCTGTATGTGATATTACACTGTACATAACTGTCATCTGTATGTGATATTACACTGTATATAACAGTCATCTGTATGTGATATTACACTGTATATAACTGTCACCTGTATGTGATATTACATGGTATATAACTGTTACCTGTATGTGATATTACACTGTATATAACTGTCACCTGTATGTGATATTACACTGTATATAACTGTCACCTGTATGTGATATTACACTGTATATAACTGTCATCTGTATGTGATATTACACTGTATATAACTGTTATCTGTATGTGATATTACACTGTATATAACTGTCATCTGTATGTGATATTACACTGTATATAACTGTTACCTGTATGTGATATTACACTGTATATAACTGTCAGCTGTATTTGATATTACACTTTATATAAATGTTACCTGTATGTGATATTACACTGTATATAACTGTCATCAGTATGTGATATTACACTGTATATAACTGTCATCTGTATGTGATATTACACTGTATATAACTGTCACCTGTATGTGATATTACACTGTATATAACTGTCAGCTGTATATAATATTACACGGTATATAACTGTCATCTGTATGTGATATTACACTGTATATAACTGTCAGCTGTATATAATATTACACGGTATATAACTGTCACCTGTATGTGATATTACACTGTATATAACTGTCACCTGTATGTGATATTACACGGTATATAACTGTCATCTGTATGTTATATTACACTGTATATAACTGTAATCTGTATGTGATATTACACTGTATATAACAGTCATCTGTATGTAATATTACACTGTATATAACTGTTACCTGTATGTGATATTACACTGTATATAACTGTCATCTGTATGTGAGATTACACTGTATATAACTGTCACCTGTATGTGATATTACACTGTATATAACTGTCATCTGTATGTGATATTACACTCTATATAATTGTCACCTGTATGTGATATTACACTGTATATAACTGTTACCTGTATGTGATATTACACTGTATATAACTGTCATCTGTATGTGAGATTACACTGTATATAACTGTCACCTGTATGTGATATTACACTGTATATAACTGTCATCTGTATGTGATATTACACTCTATATAATTGTCACCTGTATGTGATATTACACTGTATATAACTGTCACCTGTATGTGATATTACACAATATATAACTGTCACCTGTACGTTATATTACACTGTATATAACTGTCACCTGTATGTGATATTACATGGTATATAACGGTCATCTGTATGTGATATTACACTGTATATAACTGTCACCTGTATGTGATATTACACTGTATATAACTGTCATCTGTATGTGATATTACACTGTATATAACTGTTAGCTGTATGTGATATTACACTGTATATAACTGTCATCTGTATGTGATATTACACTGTATATAACTGTCACCTGCATGTGAGATTACATGGTATATAACTGTCATCTGTATGTGATATTACACTGTATATATCTGTCACCTGTATGTGATATTACACTGTATATAACTGTCATCAGTATGTGATATTACACTGTATATAACTGTCATCTGTATGTGATATTACACTGTATATAACTGTTACCTGTATGTGATATTACACTGTATATAACTGTCATCTGTATGTGAGATTACACTGTATATAACTGTCATCTGTATGTGATATTACACTGTATATAACTGTTAGCTGTATGTGATATTACACTGTATATAACTGTCACCTGTATGTGATATTACACGGTATATAACTGTCACCTGTATGTGATATTACATTGTATATATCTGTCATCTGTATGTGATATTACACTGTATATAACTGTCACCTGTATGTGAGATTACACTGTATATAACTGTCACCTGTATGTGAGATTACACTGTATATATCTGTCACCTGTATGTGATATTACATGGTATAAAACTGTCACCTGTATGTCGGATTATATTATATGTAGTGTTAAATGGTATATAGCTGTCACTGTTGCTTGTGTGATAACGTATATAGTTGCTACTTGTAGGTCTCAAGATTTAAAATTTTATTAAATTCAAAATTGAAAACGTAACATTTTTAACAAAAAATATCAATTATTTTCTTGTATTATTTAATTTTGCCACTTTACCTTTAATTTACCTCTCATAGTTGTTGTTATTTTAACCACCCGACAGGCTGACATTCATCTTGCAGGATCCATACCCTTTATCCTGCAACATGCTACACAGGTATTGCTAAACCAGTGCAGGAGTTTATATATACCCACAGGCGGGGGGATAAAACCTTCTTTAATAAGCGTAATTTACATCATTATAAAATAGACATGTGCAAGGCCCCATCTACTTTTCACAGTCAGCAGATGACGCACATCTGGCTGGACTTCTTATAAAACAAATCTGGCACTCGTCAAAATTCCAGCATCACAACTGGGCTGATCAATTGGTACAACTGACTATGTCATAAACAGGCGGCTTCAGGAAAGAATGTTTTGCTATAAAGCCGCCTCTTGTAATCTTAGGCTGACAGCTTTTTCAGTGGTTGAGGGCTCAGTCGACCATAGCCACATCAGGATTTCAGAGCAAGCTGATCAGTGCTCGTTAAGATGGCCTCATTAACAGTTCTCTTCTCTTAATCAAAGGCAGGCAAGGGATCCGGCTGTCCTCCTGAGCACAAATACAATTTCGAAGAAGTCATGCGAGAAACGAGATTAAAAAAAAAAAATGCAAGAAAAAAACCCTAGAAGCTGATAATGGTTGTTAAATCAGACACCAGGCACTATGTTAGATTATTGCAAGGCCCCCTGGCACTGGCAAAAGTATCCATGTCTTAATGAAAGGGGACAACATTTGCAAAATATTTTCAAAGCAATTTAAATACATGATAAAGAGCTGAAGGCTGATATTCTTCTGTGCACAGATGCCGTTGCTCAACTGAGCTAACCCTTAACAAACATGTGCAGCTCATTTTGCCATCACAATGAGGTCAGAAACATATCTAAAGAACACGAGATACTTACCTTACTAAAATATGTAGCACAAAGACTTCCTGAAAACCATGCCCAGTTGGCCCCCAAGATTCATCCCATGTATTCCAGTAGACCTGTGAGATTAACACCCTGTTCCTCAAGATCATAAGACCAGGGCTTCCTGTCCTCAAAGATCAATAGACTAGGGCCACCAGTCCCCAAGATTATAAGACCAGGGCCACCTGTACCTGTAAAAAGTATAATATAACTGAGATAAGGAGCAGTCTGCAGAGGCTTAGATACAAGGTAATCACAGAGGTAAAAATTATATTAATATAACTGAGATAAGGAGCAGTCTGCAGAGGCTTAGATACAAGATAATCACAGGGGTAAAACATATATTAATATAACTGTGTTGGTTATGCAAAACTGGGGAATGGGTAATAAAGGGATTATCTATCTTTTAAAGCAATAAAAAAAATATTTTGTAGACTGCCCCTTTAAGTGGCTCATTTTAAGAGACGGGAACTGGAGAAACATCAGGAAGTCTAGACAGAGCATCTGCTTACTTGTTCTTTGAACCAAGTCAAAATGTAAAGACAAATTTCAACCTGGAGAAGAATAATATCCAACGAACTAGTCTGGGACGAGTCTTCTAGCAGCTCTAAGATATTGAAAGTTGTGTAAATATGGTAATAGACTGAACAGCCCCTTACAGCAAATGCTTCCCTTCTTCCAAAGCACATTTAATAACAGGTAACTCTGTCTCTAACATCCATCAGTTTCCTCAGCAGGAGTGATAAAAAGCTACTGGATGCATTTGACCCTTAACCTCCTCTCGGTGGGACAAAACAGCACCAATAGCCATATTAGAAGCATCCATTTTATAAAAGAAAGGCTTCTGTAAATCTGTTCAAATGAGTATAGGTGCAGAAGCAAACAACGTCTAATGTTTATCAAAAGTCACTTGCGCCTTGAATGACCAGGCAAAACAAATGGCTCCAATTCAAACAAGTAATAGGATCCGGAGTTCAGAAAAACCTAATAAAGCATCAATAGAACTTTGCAAAGCCAATAAGTCTCTTTTACAGCCTTTTTATTGGTGAATACTGGGCACTCTAAGATCACAAAAACCTTCATGAGACCCATTTCATTAATTAGAAGGAAGATTATACCCCAATAATTCAGATATGACTACGCATTTTACTGCAAAAGCCTATAATATATATACAACCAATACAAGAAAGGGAAAGAAAGTCATAGGTGGGTAACCATGGATGACGCCAATAGAAACAGTAGTGAAACAGTCCCTATGTGTATATCAACACTCTGTAATGCCGAAGGGACGAGTGGAAACAAACTCCGTTAATAACAGTTAGTAAGGCTCATCAAGCAGTGCAGGGGATGAAGACCCCGTAAAGATTCCCCTTGATCTCACGGGGTAAAAATGAGGAGAGAACTACTTCCAAAGCAAGTGCCCTTGAGGCATGAAATAGTATAACATCTAAAGGCACAGTAACCATTCAGGCACATACCTCCCAATCTTCCTAGACCACGGAGTAACCTCCCGAAGTAGCTTATGAAGTGTGCTCTTTCTCAGCAGTTCCTTTACTGCACTGTCCTGCTTCCTGATCTGGGTAGTGCCTGAAAGGCCGCCTCCTGTAGCGGTGTAGCTGATTCTCCCGATTCCTGCTGCCAACCAGTAGACTGTGAGCACCCTGCAGTCAGGCATACACCATAAACCTGTGCTCACTCGATGGCCAATATAATATAAATGCAAAAAAGTAGAGGAGCACAGACCGGTGTTGCGGTACACAAAATTTATTGTTAGAAGTGGCGCTATAGCGCTAAACAAGTGAAGTAATGACACACAGTGTAGAGGGGATAACGACCCCGGGGTAAAATACAGAGGGTTCGAAAGCTGTGTAGATAACAAAATGGTTGTTTGTATTTTTTTTTACAGGTAAAAGAGCTGATTTCTTTGGGGCAATGCCCCGCAAAAGGCCCTTTTAAGGGCCATTGGCAGTTTAGTTTAGGCTAGGGTTTTTTTTATTTTGGGGGGCTTTTTTATTTTGATAGGGCTATTAGATTAGGTGTAAATAGTTTAAATATCTGATAATTTCTTTTTTATTTTGTGTAATTTAGTGTTTGTTTTTGTAATTTAGTTAATTGTATTTAATTAATGTAATTTATTTAATTGTAGTGTAAGGTTAGGTGTTAGTGTAACTCAGGTTAGGTTTTATTTTACAGGTAAATTTGTATTTATTTTAGCTAGGTAGCTAGTAAATAGTTAAGAACTATTTAGTAACTAGTCTACCTAGTAAAAATAAATACAAACTTGCCTGTAAAATAAAAATAAACCCTAAGCTAGATACAATGTAACTATTAGTTATATTGTAGCTAGCTTAGGGTTTATTTTATAAGTAAGTATTTAGTTTTAAATAGGAATAATTTAGTGAATTGTAGTAATTTTATTTAGATTTATTGTAATTATATTTAAGTTAGGGGGGTTAGGGTTAGGGTTAGACTTAGGTTTAGGGGTTAATAAATTTAATATAGTAGCGGAGACTAGGAGTTAATAAATGTAGATAGGTGTCGGCAATGTTAGGGAAGGCAGATTAGGGGTTAATAAAATTTACCTAGTGTTTGCGAGGCGGGAGTGCGGCGGTTTAGGGGTTAATATATTTATTACAGTGGCAGCGATGTCCGGTCGGCAGATTAGGGGTTAAAAATGTTATTAAAGTGTTTCCGATGTGGGGGGGCTCAGTTTAGGGGTTAATAGGTAGTTTATGGGTGTTAGTGTACTTTGTAGCACTTTAGTTAAGAGTTTTATGTTTCAGCGTTAGCCCATAAAACTCTTAACTAATGACTTTTAAATGCGGTAGGAGTCTGGACAGGAGAGGGTTTACCGCTCACTTTTTCCAGCAATCGTAATACCGGCGTTAGGAAAATCCCATTAAATAGATAGGATACGCAATTGACGTAAGGGGATTCGCGGTATGCGAAAATTGCGGAAAAAAAGTGAGCGGTACACCTATACCTGCCAGACTCGTAATACCAGCGGGCGTTAAAAAGCAGCATTGGGACTCCTCAACACTGCTTTTTAAGGCTAACGCAAGACTCATAATCTAGGCGATTGTCTCTTTAGGTTCCATTATCATGTACCTTAATTTGGTTGTAAGTAGCTATGATGATTAATATACTATACGGTATCTTTTAATACTTATCCCTGTTATAGCGCTAACTAGTAGAGTATATCTGATATACATTAAGACACTGAGAACATCTCTAGTTCTTATTTACGCGTATCACTGTCTATATACACTGACCCATTTAACTCAATTTGCTATTGGTGTCTTAATACATCCATACCTGGTTTCTTTGTTTATATATGCTTATTGGGGCCCTTTAACTATCCTGCTATATGATAGTATTGTTCTTAGCGCTAATATATATTACTGATTTGCGGGATGTTATGTTAGGTCTCCAGCGGTAACAACGTCAGGATGACATAGGGGATTCCCCCACTACATATGCCCCTTTAATAAAAATACAGAATGTTTTCCCTAATCTATAATTGTCCGGTGTAGCAGCAGAGTTTGTGCTCTATTTGATTGTTGGATACAGATGTCTATTCTCTTTGTTTGTCAGCAGTGCTACAATTGTTTTCTATGGATGTAAGCGGTAGACAGATTGTACAATGAGGCATTTAATGCACATCTGTAATTTCTTACATACATACTGTACATTTAGATGTGACTCGCATATGATATAACTTAAAACGATGCATCTACTCTTGTGACCACTGATATATTTGATTGCTAAGGTATTTGTAAGGATACTGTATATGTGCTTCTGTAGGAGCTTGTGATTTTCATGGTTATAACTCTGTCACCATGGTAACAGCTAAATTTGGTGCAACTCACATTGAGGGTGGTGCAGGTGCTTAAAGTGATGTTTAACTTTCCCCCTTTGTGTAAACAGATCCAGAATGTTAGTGATATTTTAGATGGAGTTAAATTAATCCTTTTAATGAAGTTGCACTTGAACTTATTTTTTAATGTAGCGCTAAACTTCAAATACAGAGCACACCAGCCGCCCACTTCAAAAGTGTTTTTTTTTTCAGTGAGCTAATGGTTTGAATTGCTCTCTAATCAGTGCTCTAGCTACAACAAAAGTGCCGTAGGGCTACAGTGCTGATTAGAGAATATTTCAAACCTTTAGCTCACAAAAAAATGTACTTTTGAAGGGTGGAGACGGAGCGCAGCGTATTATGATTTTTATATCTACATTAAAAAGGAAGATATAACGCATCTTCATTACGACTGATGAGTTAAACTCCATCTCAAATATATATAACCTTACCGATCTGTTTATACAAAGGGAAAAGTTTAACGTCACTTTAATGTTTTTAAGTCTGTTTGTTCTTTCACTCTGCTTTGGTCTGAGGAAGCTCAGAGGCTTGCACCCCAAAACATCATTGTTAATAAACATAATTTTGGTTGCTACAAAAATCCAGTGAGTGAGGTCCTATATATATAATATACTATATATATATATATATATATATATATATATATATATATATATATATATATATATATATATATATACACACACACACACATATATACACAGTATATATATATATATATACATACACACACATATATACACAGTATATATATATATATATATATATATATATATATATATATACATACACACACATATATACACAGTATATATATATATATATATATATATATATATATATATATATATATATACATACACACACATATATACACAGAATATATATATATATATATATATATATATACATACACACACATATATACACAGTATATATATGTATATATGTATATATATATATATATATATATATATATATATATAGCGACATCTCCCCTAATCCTGGTCCCTCACAACCTCCTAGCCTTTCACTTCCTTGTGTGCCTTTCAATAGACTTCATAAACTAAACTCTGGTAACCTTAATCGCATTCCTCTTACATCTACACTTGTGCACTCTGGAACTCTCGCTCTGTTTGCAACAAGCTCACTTCTATCCATGATCTCTTTATCTTCCACTCTCTTAACCTTCTGGCTCTTACAGAAACCTGGCTCTCTGCTTCAGACACAGCATCCACTGCTGCACTGTCACATGGGGGTCTCCATTTCAGCCACACTCCTAGGTCTGGCAATAGACAAGGAGGTGGTGTCGGTATTTTACTTTCCTCTCGTTGCACCTTCCAACAAATACAGCCCTTCTCTTCACTCACATTTTCTTCATTTGAAGCACACATGATTCGGTTATTCTTTCCCCTCTCTATACGTGTTGCAGTCATATACCGCCCCCCTGGCTCCCCAACTCAATTTTTAGATCACTTTGCTGCCTGGCTTCCTTATTTCCTTTCCTCAGACACCCCTGCCCTCATTCTTGGTGACTTTAACATCCCTCTTGACAATCCCAATGCCTCCTCTGCAATACAACTTCTTCAACTGACTTCCTCTTTCGGCCTGTCACAATGGACTGACTCTCCCACTCACAAAGATGGTCATTCCCTTGATCTGATTTTTACCTATCGATGTACTCTTTCAAATGAAACAAACTCCCCATTTCCTCTCTCTGACCATCATCTCCTAACTTGCAACATCACTTCCCTACTTACAACTCCCCCTCCCTCTACCCCTCACACAAACTTCACAGAAGAACTAAGTCACTAGATCTGCATCAGCTCGCTAGCTCTCTCAAACCTCTCCTCTCATCCATCACCTCCTTCTCCTGCCCTGACCAATCTATCTGCCAGTATAATTCCACCCTTACATCGGTCATTGACACTCTGGCCCCTCCAACCTCAGCTCAGAAACCACACTCTCATCCTCAGCCCTGGCATACTCCTCTGACACGATACCTACGCAGATGCTCCCGTACTGCTGAGCGACATTGGAGGAAATCTCGGAGTTCAGCTGACTTTCTTCACTACAAGTTCATCCTGAACTCCTACTATTCTGCCCTTAATCTGTATAAGCAACAATATTTTCCTAATCTCATCTCCACTCTTTCCTCTAACCCTAAATGTCTGTTCTCCACGTTCAACACTCTTTTACGCCCTCCCCCACCTCCTAACAGAACCTCTCTCTAAGCTCAAGATTTTGCAAGCCACTTCAAAAACAAAATTGACTCCATCAGAAGTAAAATCAGCTCTCAACATACTTCTAATCTCCCACCCCCTCAAAAGCTCACGATCACCGAAACCCCAAATATCCAAAAATGCAGCTCTTTTGCCCCTGTTAATGAGGATGAAGTTTCTGCCCTTATACTGTCCTCCCACCTCACTACCTGTCCCCTCGACCCCATCCCCTCACAGCTACTCCCCTCCCTCTCTTCTACCCTCACCCCCATACTCACACACATTTTCAACCTCTCCCTCAGCACTGGTATATTTCCCTCATCTCTAAAACATGCACTGGTCACACCTATCCTCAAAAAACCTTCCCTTGATCCAACCTCTCCTTCCAATTACCACCCTATTTCCCTACTCCCTCTTGCCTCAAAGCTCCTCGAAAAGCTAGTTTACGCACGTCTATCCCATTTCCTTACACTAAACTCTCTTCTTGACCCACTGCAATCTGAATTTCGTTCCCATCACTCTACAGAGACAGCAATTTTCAAGGTTACCAATGACCTACTTAAAGCAAAATCCAAAGGCCACTTCTCTCTGCTTATCCTCCTTGACCTGTCTGCATCCTTTGACACTGTTGACCACCCTCTTCTGCTCCAAACACTCCAATCCTTCGGCATCTGTGACACAGCTCTCTCGTGGTTCTCTTCCTATCTGACTAACCGTACATTTAGTGTAGCCTTCTCCGGAGCATCCTCTGCCCCGTTACCACTTTCTGTTGGGGTACCTCAAGGCTCTGTTCTTGGTCCCCTTCTCTTTTCAATCTACATGTCGTCACTAGGTTCCTTAATAAAGTCCCATGTGTTTCAATAACATTTGTATGCCGATGACACCCAAATCTACCTCCTTCCTTACTAACCCGTGTCACTGTCTTTCTCACATCTCATCTTGGATCTCTTCTCACTACCTTAAGCTAAATCTCTCCAAAACTGAACTCGTTATTTTTCCCCCTTCTTCCAATGTCTCCACCCCCAAAATTTATATAACTGTTGATAATTCCATCATTACCCCTACCCTGCACGCCCGATGTCTTAGGGTCACACTTGACTCAGAGCTTTCCTTCACTCCTCACATTCAGTCCTTGGCTAAAGCCTGCCGCTTCCACCTTAAAAACATTGCTAAAATTAGACATTTCCTTACACAAGATACAACCAAGATTTTAATCCACTCTCTCATCCTTTCCCGCCTCGACTACTGCAATTCCGTCCTCTCTGGTCTACCCAGCAGCCGCATAGCTCCTTTACAATCCATTATGAATGCCTCTGCCAGGCTCATCTTCCTTACTCGTCGCTCTTCCTCTGCTGCACCTCTCTGCCAATCCCTTCACTGGCTTCCTCTTGCCTCTAGGATTAAACATAAAATCCTCACCCTGACATATAAAGCTCTCAACTGCACTGCTCCCCCCTACATCTCAGAACTTGTCTCTAGATACTCTCCCTCCCGTCCCCTTCGATCAGCTCAGGATCTCCTCCTCTCTTGTTACTTCCTCACATTCACGTTTACAGGACTTCTCCAGACTGGCCCCCATCTTGTGGAATTCCCTGCCTCGCTCCATAAGACTCTCCCCTAGTTTTAACAGCTTCAAGCACTCCCTAAAAACTCTACTATTCAGGGAGGCATACAACCAACACTAACCTTTCCTAATGCCATTGCTTTCCCCTTGAACCCCTTAGATTGTAAGCCTATGGGCCCAGCTATTTACAGATCGCTTCATAAGAGCCGACTACAACAGTGAAACTCTCGGCCGGGCCCTCTACCCACTTGACCCCTACAAAAGCTATCCTGTACACCGACTATGTTTACAGCGCTGCGGAATCTGTTGGCGCTCTACAAATACCTGATAATAATAATAATAAAATGTATATATATACAGACACATATATACACAGTATATATATATATATACATACACGCACATATATACACAGTATATATATATATATATATATATATATATATATATATATATATATATATATATATATATACATACACACACATATATACACAGTATATATAAATATATATATATATATATATATATACATACACACACATATATACACAGTATATATATATATATATATATATATATATACATACACACACATATATACACAGTATATATATAAACTGTGACGTGAGCAGTGTACTGTTTCCTCGCTAACTGCTTGTGCCCCATTTCTTTTACCCCCAGGGAGGAGTATGGAGGCTCTGGCATTGTACGAGTTCACGGCCTCAGGGGAGGATGAGCTGAGCTTCAAGAAAGGGGATATTCTGAAGGTAAGTGGGGACTCACTCTACAGTATAAAGAAAATTACAGAATGTTTGAACTTTTAGGCGGCGCTGGTTACTAAATATAAAGACATGGGGGCCTATTTATGATGGTGCAAGCGGACATGATCCGATATAGCGAATCATGTCCGCTGCACATCGATAAAAGCTGACAGCATACGCTCTCGGCATTTATCATTGCACCAGCAGTTCTTGTAAACTGCTGGTGCAATACCGCCCCCTGCAGATTTGCGGCCAATCGGCCGCTAGCAGGGTCTGTCAATCAATCCAATCGTATTCGATCGGGTTGATTTCTGTAGATTTCTGTCCACCGCCTCAGAGCAGGCTATGGAGCAGCGGTCTTTAGACCTTCTGTTTCCGGCAAGCCTGAAGGGGCATCGAGCTCCATACGGAGCTTTATAAATATGCCCCTTAGGATTTAATGTGTGTGCAGTAGGCATTACAGGCAAAGAATCACAATGAATATCAGATACAGAACAATATCAAATGCATGCTGTCATTCCAGAGAAAAGATAAACTTTGATAAACAACTCCACTATACAATATTGTTTTGCCAATTGGATTGTCAACCTTCTAATGTACTCAGAGGCCATTCTTGGACCCCAGAATTAAACAAAATGATACCGGTATAGAAGGTTATCTGATACTAAAGGAGACCGCTCTTGGGCCTCAAAACAAACCTCTTTTTATTTTTTTGTTTAACATCTAAAATACACACTGTAAACTTTAAGGTAGGGTTTAACGGTTATATGTATGCCGCTGAATTATAGCTGACTATCCCCTGGTAGGTTGTAAGCCATAACAGTGACAATAGAGGGAATGCCATCAATGTATAGTAAGAGTCATTTCCAAATACCCCGACTAAAACTAAAGCGGCAGCACTAATAAGGGAGCTGAGGGGACTAACATGACATCAAGGATATATATTACAAGGGAGTCTGGCAGGGTCAGCTCTAAGGTGGGGCATTGCCCACCCAAATGGAATGCTGTGCGCCCCAGGGAAATAAAGTGATTTAAAACAAAATTTATTTATTTTTTATTTTTGTTTACATTTTAAAAGTGACGGAACGTCCAGGGTCCCAAATGTCGCATAAACCATTTGCACCCACTGGACCCTGGAGATCTGCCACTTAGGAGGGCCCAGCTAATCTCTTTACTCTCCTCTATTTACAACCAGATAACAAATAAAGTTGCATTTCCCTGCTGGTGCTCTCACAGTTAACCTAGGGCTTGCAATGCCCCTCCCCCTGAAAGCCCACTTACTATGGAGCTGAAGTAAGATGATGACATCATCAGACCTCTGCAGGAAGTGCTGGGAGAAGCTAACAGTCAGTGAGAGGGAAGGCAGAAGTAAGTTTGTGAAAACACAGCCGTATAACCAATGTGTGTGTGAGAGTAGTATCCCTTCCCCATTGTGCTTTATATCCTGGCAGCCACAGATAAAGAAGCAAATTGGGAATTCCTTGGTTTCCCCACTGCAGGTCACACAAAACAAGTGTGCATTGTGCCTGCTTTATCTGCAGTGATCAGTGTAAAATGTGTGTCAGATTATAGGTGCTCACATACACACACTTCAAATGTAGCTGTGGGACAATGAGTGAAATAGCCTTATGTTTATTATTTACATGTTTCAAAACATCTCCTATTTGTCCCCAAGGTTGTTTTATTTTATATATATATATATATATATATATATATATATATATATATATATATATATATATATATATATATATATATATATATATATATATATGTGTGTGTGTGTGTATATAAACATATATACTGTGTGTCTGTGTGTGTGTGTATATATATATATATATATATATATATATACATACACACTGTGGGGCCTAGTTATCAAGCTGTCAACCTCAAATACGCTGGAATTCTGCAGCGTATTTGTGGCGAGGCTGATTCACCTTAGTTATCAAGCCCTAGATACCAGCAAAAGTAGAATTTAGTGACGTAAGCTTCGATCCACCGGGTTCAGTCCGACACAGATCGATGCTTATGTTACTCCAGATGTTCCGCACACAAGTGCAGCACAATCTGACTAGTTTTGCTAGTTATCAAAAAACTAGCAGGTACGCTCGTCACTTTTCCGGCCCAGCGTACCTGGTTTTCAATCCGCCGCCCTGGAGGCGGCAGATCCCATGGGAATCAATGGGAGTCTGACCATAGCGAAAGTTCATGTTCGCTGCTGCCAGACATCCCATTGATTCCTATGGGAGATGTCTACACCTAACACCCTAACATGTACCCAAGTCTAAACACCCCTAATCTGCTCCGCCTACACCGCCACAACTAAATAAATGTATTACCCCCTAAACCGCCGCTCCCGGAGCCCACCGCAAGCTATAATAAACTGATTAAACCCTAAACCGCTGTTCCCGGAGCCCACCGCAAGCTATACTAAATATGTTAACCCCTAAACCGCCGCTCCCGGTCCCCGCCGCAACTTTAATATATGTATTAACCCCTAAACCGCCGCTCCCAGACCCCGCCGCCACCTACATGACACCTATTAACCCCTATCCTGCCCCCCCATACCGTCGCCACCTATAATAAATGTATTAACCCCTATCCTGCCCCCCACTACACCGCCGCCACTGTAATAAAATTATTAACCCCTAAACCTAAGTCTAACCCTAACCCTAACACCCCCTAACTTAAATATTAATTAAATAAATCTAAATAATATTTCTCTTATTAAATAAATTAATCCTATTTAAAACTAAATACTTACCTTTAAAATAAACCCTAATATAGCTACAATATAAATAATAATTATATTGTAGCTATCGTAGGATTTATTTTTATTTTACAGGCAAATTTCAATTTATTTTAACTAGGTACAATAGCTATTAAATAGTTATTAACTATTTAATAGCTACCTAGCTAAAATAAAGAGAAATTTACCTGTAAAATAAAAACTAACCTAAGTTACAATTACACCTAACACTACACTATACTTAAATAAATTATTCCTATTTTAAACTAAATACTTACCTGTAAAATAAACCCTAAGATAGCTACAATATAATTAATAATTACATTGTAGCTATTTTAGGATTTATATTTATTTTACAGGTAACTTGGTATTTATTTTAGCTAGTTAGAATAGTTATTAAATAGTTATTAACTATTTAATAACTACCTAGCTAAAAGAAATACAAAATTACCTGTAAAATAAATCCTAACCTAAATTACAATTAAACCTAACACTACACTATCATTAAATTAATTAAATAAATTACCTACAAATAACTACAATTAAATACAATTACATAAACTAACTAAAGTACAAAAAATAAAAAAAGCTAAGTTACAAAAAATAAAAAAAATAACTTACAAACATTTAAAAAATATTACAACAATTTTAAGCTACTTACACCTAATCTAAGCCCCCTAATAAAATAACAAAGCCCCCCAAAATAAAAAAATTCCCTACCCTATTCTAAATTAAAAAGTTCAAAGCTCTTTTACCTTACCAGCCCTTAAAAGGGCCTTTTGCGGGGCATGCCCCAAAGAATTCAGCTCTTTTGCCTGTAAAAGAAAAATACAAACCCCCCCCAACATTAAAACCCACCACCCACATACCCCTAATCTAATCCAAACCCCCCTTAAAAAAACCTAACACTACCCCCCTGAAGATCATCCTACCTTTAGTCGTCTTCAGCCAGCCGACCATCGATGGAACCGAAGAGGAGATCCGGAGCGGTAGAAGTCATCATCCAAGGGGCGCTGAAGAAATCTTCCATCCGATGAAGTTATCATCCAGGCGGCGCTGAAGAATTCTTCCATCCGGGCGATGTCATCTTCCAAGCGGCGTCTTCAATCTTCATCCATCCGGAGCGGAGCCATCTTCAGACGAGCCGACGCGGAGCCATCCTCTTCTTCCCGACGACTACCGACGAATGGATATTCCTTTAAGGGACGTCATCCAAGATGGCGTCCCTTCAATTCCGATTGGCTGATAGGATTCTATCAGCCAATCAGAATTAAGGTAGGAAAAATCTGATTGGCTGATTGAATCAGCCAATCAGATTGAAGTTCAATCCGATTGGCTGATCCAATCAGCCAATCAGATTGAGCTTGCATTCTATTGGCTGCTCGGAACAGCCAATAGAATGCGAGCTCAATCTGATTGGCTGATTGGATCCTACCTTAATTCCAATTGGCTGATAGAATCAGAATTAGCTCTTGCTAATGTATAACATTGTTATAAAACTGCTGCCATCTAGCGCTCTTGCTAATGTATAACATTGTTATAAAACTGCTGCCATCTAGTGCTCCTGCTAATGTATAACATTGTTATAAAAACTGCTGCCATCTAGTGCTCTTGCTAATGTATAACATTGTTATAAAACTGCTGCCATCTAGTGCTCTTGCTAATGTATAACATTATTATAAAACTGCTGCCATCTAGTGCTCCTGCTATTGTATAACATTATTATAAAACTGCTGCCATCTAGTGCTCTTGCTAATGTATAACATTGTTATAAAACTGCTGCCATCTAGTGCTCTTGCTAAAGTATAACATTATTATAAAACTGCTGCCATCTAATGCTCCTGCTAATGTATAACATTGTTATAAAACTGCTGCCATCTAGTGCTCTTGCTAATGTATAACATTGTTATAAAACTGTTGCCATCTAGTGCTCTTGCTAATGTATAACATTATTATAAAACTGCTGCCATCTAGTGCTTTTGCTAATCTATAACATTGTTATATAACTGCTGCCATCTAGTGCTCTTGCTAATGTATAACAATGTTATAAAACTGCTACCATCTAGTGTTCTTGCTAATGTATAACATTGTTATAAAACTGCTGCCATCTAGTGCTCTTGCTAATGTATAACATTATTATAAAACTGCTGCCATCTAGTGCTCTTGCTAATGTATAACATTATTATAAAACTACTGCCATCTAGTGCTCTTGCTAATGTATAACATTATTATAAAACTGCTGCCATCTAGTGCTATTGATAATGTATAAAATTGTTATAAAACTGCTGCCATCTAGTGCTCTTGCTAATGTATAACATTGTTATAAAACTGCTGCCATCTAGTGCTCTTGCTAATGTATAAAATTGTTATAAAACTGCTGCAATCTAGTGCTCTTGCTAATGTATAACATTGTTATAAAACTGCTGCCATCTTGTTCTCTTGCTAATGTATGACATTGTTATAAAACTGCCGCCATCTAGTGGTCTTGCTAATGAATAACATTGTTATAAAACTGCTGCCATCTTGTGGTCTTGCTAATGAATAACATTTTTATAAAACTGCTGCCTTCTTGTTCTCTTGCTAATGTATGACATTATTATAAAACTTCTGCCATCTAGTACTCTTGCTAATGTATAACATTGTTATAAAACTGCTGCCATTTAGTAGTCTTGCTAATGAATAACATTATCATAAACTGCTGCAATCTAGTACTCTTGCTAATGTATAACATTACTATAAAAATGCTGCCATCTAATGCTCTTGCTTATGTATAACATTGTTATAAAACTGCTGCCATCTAGTGCTCTTGCTAATGTATGACATTGTTATAAAAACTGCTGCCATCTAGTGCTCTTGCTAAAGTATAACATTATTATAAAACTGCTGCCATCTAGTGCTCTTGCTAATGTATAACATTACTATAAAACTGCTGCCATCTAGTGCTCTTGCTAATGTATAACATTGTTATAAAACTGCTGCCATCTAGAGCTCTTGCTAATGTATAACATTATTATAAACTGCTGCCATCTAGTGCTCTTGCTAATGTATAACATTGTTATAAAACTGCTGCCATCTAGTGCTCTTGCTAATGTATAACATTGTTATAAAACTGCTGCCAGCTAGTGCTCTTGATAATGTATAACATTATTATAAAACTGCTGCCATCTAGTGCTCTTGCTAGTGTATAGCATTGTTATATAACTGCTGCCGTCTAGTGCTCTTGGTAATGTATAATATTGTTATATAACTGCTGCCATCTAGTGCTCTTGCTAATGTATAACATTGTTATAAAACTGCTGCCATCTAGTGCTCTTGCTAATGTACAACATTATTATAAAACTTCTGCCATCTAGTGGTCTTGCTAATGTATAACATTGTTATAAAACTGCTGCCATCTAGTGCTCTTGCTAAGGTATAACATTGTTATAAAACTGCTGCCATCTAGTGCTCTTGCTAATGTATAACATTGTTATATAACTGCTGCTGTCTAGTGCTCTTGGTAATGTATAACATTGTTATATAACTGCTGCCGTCTGGTGCTCTTGGTAATGTATAACATTGTTATATAACTGCTGCCATCTAGTGCTCTTGCTAATGTATTTGCTTCGTTCTCGTGTTATTTTTTGTTTAAGAGATATCTAGATAGGTAGAGTGCACGTCTGGAGCACTTCATGACAGGAAAAACTGCTGCCATCTAGTGCTCTTGCTAAGGTATAACATTGTTATATAACTGCTGCCATCTAGTGCTCTTGCCAATGTATAACATTGTTAAAAAAAACTGCTGCCATCTAGTGCTCTTGCTAATGTATGACATTGTTATAAAACTGCCACCATCTAGTGGTCTTGCTAATGAATAACATTGTTAGAAAACTGCTGCCATCTTGTGACCTTACTAATGAATAACATTTTTATAAAACTGCTGCCTTCTTGTTCTCTTGCTAATGTATGACATTATTATAAAACTGCTGCCATCTAGTGCTCTTGCTAATGTATAACATTGTTATATAACTGCTGCCGTCTAATGCTCTTGGTAATGTATAACATTGTTATATAACTGCTGCCGTCTGGTGCTCTTGGTAATGTATAACATTGTTATAATACTGCTGCCATCTAGTGCTCTTGCTAATATATAACATTGTTATAAAACTGCTGCCATCTAGTGCTCTTGCTAATGTATGACATTGTTATAAAACTGCCACCATCTAGTGGTCTTGCTAATGTATAACATTGTTATAAAACTGCTGCCATCTTGTGACCTTGCTAATGAATAACATTTTTATAAAACTGCTGCCTTCTTGTTCTCTTGCTAATGTATGACATTATTATAAAACTGCTGCCATCTAGTACTCTTGCTAATGTATAACATTGTTATAAAACTGCTGCCATCTAGTAGTCTTGCTAATTAATAACATTATAATAAACTGCTGCAATCTAGTGCTCTTGCTAATGTATAACATTATTATAAACTGCTGCCATCTAGTGCTCTTGCTAATGTATAACATCGTTTTAAAACTGCTGCCATCTAGTGCTCTTGCTAATGTATAACATTATTATAAAACTGCTGCCATCTAGTGCTCTTGCTAATGTATAACATTGTTATAAAACTGCTGCCAGCTAGTGCTCTTGATAATGTATAACATTATTATAAAACTGCTGCCATCTAGTGCTCTTGCTAGTGTATAACATTGTTATATAACTGCTGCCGTCTAGTGCTCTTGGTAATGTATAATATTGTTATATAACTGCTGCCATCTAGTGCTCTTGCTAATGTATAACATTGTTATAAAACTGCTGCCATCTAGTGCTCTTGCTAATGTATAACATTATTATAAAACTGCTGCCATCTAGTGGTCTTGCTAATGTATAACATTGTTATAAAACTGCTGCCATCTAGTGCTCTTGCTAATGTATAACATTGTTATAAAACTGCTGCCATCTAGTGCTCTTGCTAATGTATAACATTGTTATATAACTGCTGCCGTCTAGTGCTCTTGGTAATGTATAACATTGTTATATAACTGCTGCCATCTAGTGCTCTTGGTAATGTATAACATTGTTATATAACTGCTGCCATCTAGTGCTCTTGCTAATGTATAACATTGTTATAAAACTGCTGCCATCTAGTGCTCTTGCTAATGTATAACATTGTTATAAAACTGCTGCCATCTAGCGCTCTTGGTAATGTATAACATTGTTATATAACTGCTGCCGTCTAGTGCTCTTGCTAATGTATAATGTATGTGCAGGTTCACATCACAAGTTAATAAAGAAGATAATTTCCTTCTTTAATAACAAAAGTAAAGCTTATATCACACAAAACTCGTATACAACTCAAGTACGGACATGTAATCAGTAATATTAATTTACCATTGTAATGATGTGTATGAATGTTCTAAAGATCGTAAAGTTTAAGTTGCTATTTCATGATATACAATTGCTAATTGCACATTAATTGATTTTATTAGTTAGGTGAAAAAAACTGTACAACTTGTAAATCAGCATTCGTTATAATCAATGGTAAATTATTTAGCTGCCATGATTTGTTATGGGGCTATAGCCGATTGTCAGTAAAACATAAACGTATGCTGCTGCATCTGTAACAGCCGTCATTACACTCTCAGTCTGCACAGATATCTCCCCCGAGCCCACTCACTGCCCATTTCTCTAACTCATTATCATACTCACTAAGTGGGAACCGCTGCTTCTATATAAGATTCCACAAAACGTGCTATTCTGTACAGCAGGCAAAATGCATTATAATCTCTCTGGCTTCTATTGTATGTAGTATCTCCCACTGACTGTATCACACAATACACACACACTCTGCTCTGTAGTACCCTTACTCACTGTATCACACAATACACACACCCCTCTCTGTAGTATCCTCACACACTGTATCACACAATACACACCCCCTGCTCTGTAGTAACCTCACTCACTGTACCACAAAATACACAGACTCTGCTCTGTGGTATCCTTACTCACTGTATCACACACACCCTGCTCTGTAGTATCCTCACTTACTGTATCACACAATACACAGACCCTGCTCTGTAGTATCCTCACTCACTGTATCACACAATACACAGACCCTGCTCTGTAGTATCCTTACTCACTTAATCACACAATACACACACTCTGCTCTATAGTATCCTCACTCACTGTATCACACAATACACATACCCTGCTCTGTAATATCCCTCACTCACTGTATCACACTGTATCACACAATACAGTGTATTGTGTGATACAGTGAGTGAGGATACTACAGAGCAGGGTCTGTGTATTGTGTGATAGTGAGGATACTACAGAGCAGGGTGTGTATATTGTGTGATACAGTGAGTGAGGGACATTACAGAGCAGGGTGTGTGTATTGTGTGATACAGTCAGTGGGAGATACTACAGAGCAGGGTGTGTGTATTGTGTGATACAGTGAGTGAGGATACTACAGAGCAGGGTGCGTGTATTGTGTTATACAATGAGTGAGGGATACTACAGAGCAGGGTGTGTGTATTGTGTGATACAGTGAGTGAGGGATACTACAGAGCAGGGTGTGTGTATTGTGTGATACAGTGAGTGAGGATACTACAGAGCAGGGTGTGTGTATTGTGTGATACAGTGAGTGAAGATACTACAGAGCAGGGTGTGTGTATTGCGTGATACAGTGAGTGAGGATACTACAGAGCAGGGTGTGTGTATTGTGTGATACAGTGATTGAGGATACTACAGAGCAGGGTGTGTGTATTGTGTGATACAGTGATTGAGGATACTACAGAGCAGGGTGTGTGTATTGTGTGATACAGTGAGTGAGGGATATTACAGAGCAGAGTGTGTGTATTCTGTGATACAGTGAGTGAGGGATATTACAGAGAAGAGTGTGTGTATTGTGTGATACAGTAAGTGAGGATACAACAGAGCAGGGTGTGTGTATTGTGTGATACAGTGAGTGAGGGATATTACAGAGCAGGATGTGTGAATTTTGTGATACAGTGAGTGAGGGATATTACAGAGCAGGGTGTGTGTATTGTGTGATACAGTGAGTGAGGATGCTACTGAGCAGGGTGTGTGTATTGTGTGATACAGTGAGTGAGGATACTACAGAGCAGGGTGTGTGTATTGTGTGATACAGTGAGTGAGGATACTACACAGCAGGGTGTGTGTATTGTGTGATACAGTGATTGAGGATACTACAGAGCAGGGTGTGTGTATTGTGTGATGCAGTGAGTGAGGATACTACAGAGCAGGGTGTGTGTATTGTGTGATACAGTGATTGAGGATACTACAGAGCAGGGTGTGTGTATTGTGTGATACAGTGATTGAGGATACTACAGAGCAGGGTGTGTGTATTGTGTGATACAGTGAGTGAGGGATACTACAGAGCAGGGTGTGTGTATTGTGTGATACAGTGATTGAGGATACTACAGAGCAGGGTGTGTGTATTGTGTGATACAGTGAGTGAAGATCCTACAGAGCAGGGTGTGTGTATTGTGTGATACAGTGAGGGAGGATACTACAGAGCAGGGTGTGTGTATTGTGTGATACAGTGAGTGAGGGATATTACAGAGCAGAGTGTGTGTATTGTGTGATACAGTGAGTGAGGATACTACAGAGCAGGGTGTGTGTATTCTGTGATACAGTGAGTGAGGGATATTACAGAGCAGAGTGTGTGTATTGTGTGATACAGTTAGTGAGGGATATTACAGAGCAGAGTGTGTGTATTGTGTGATACAGTGAGTGAGGGATATTACAGAGCAGGGTGTGTGTATTGTGTGATACAGTGAGTGAGGGATATTACAGAGTAGAGTGTGTGTATTGTGTAATACAGTCAGGGGTGTATTAAGGCATAGGCCAACAAGGCCGGTGCCTAGGGCAGCAGATTTTTAAGGGGCAGCAGAATTTTGAGTCCCTAGGGCCACTCTACTGAACTCAGGGCTGGGTGGCTAAATCAACCAATTACTAATGACTTAAATGGCTGGCCCGGCTATTTCTGTCCTATGGGATTGTATGTGGGTGCGCATGACGTGGTGACAGTGGAGGCGGAGCTCACTTGCGCAGCCTGGCCTGGACTGAGAGGGAATGCGGTATTCTTCCTGGCTCCACCGCGTGATTGAGACTCACACAGACTATACAGTGCAGTGTGCACTACACCGTGACCACTGTGGAACAGCATATGCCTTTCTCCCTTCAATACATCTTCATTAGGCATTAAAATACTTAAACGGATTAGTCACTAAATACTTGTACATTTACTGTTTGTCTATCTGTCATACATGCAAAGAATAAGTATTTATTGCTGAATCTATACAACTATGTGACTTAAAACACAACTGAAAATATGTTGTATGCATTTAATACATTCAGAAACAATACAAGTATATACTTTATTATGATTGTATCATGTGACTTTATCCCCTAGGATACAATTCCTAAACCTATCATAACTACTGTTGTATTTTTTAAGTACTTTTAAAGGCCAGTTTGTATATTCATTACATATTTATCCAAGCAGATATTTTGCTTAAATAACTGTCAATCACCAAAGAAGATGTTTAAGGTTAAACAGCTACCTACTGACAAACTATCATACAGTGAAGGATATTTTTTTCTGATATAAACACTTTAATCATCTGACTTGCAAAATAATGTCTTAATATACATACATATATATATATATATATATATGTGTGTGTGTGTGTGTGTGTGTGTGTGTGTGTGTGTGTGTGTGTGTGTGTGACCAGAGTGAATGCAAGCCCTGATGAACATCTACTTAAAAAGACATTATTTTTGTATTTAATTTTTTACACCCTGCCCAAAAAATATTATGCCTAAAAAAAGGCCTTAAACCTGGGGTGGGGTGGGGGGGGCAGCAGAATTTTGAGTGCCTAGGGCAGCACAAAACTTAAATACGCCCCTGAATACAGTGAGTGAGGGATATTACAGAGCAGAGTGTGTGTATTGTGTGATACAGTGAGTGAGGGATATTACAGAGCAGGGTGTGTGTATTTTGTGATACAGTGAGGGAGGATACTACAGAGCAGGGTGTGTGTATTGTGTGATACAGTGAGTGAGGGATATTACAGAGCAGAGTGTGTGTATTGTGTGATACAGTGAGTGAGGATACTTCAGAGCAGGGTGTGTGTATTGTGTGATACAGTGAGTGAGGGATATTACAGAGCAGGGTGTGTGTATTGTGTGATACAGTGAGTGAGGATACTACAGAGCAGGGTGTGTGTATTGTGTGATACAGTGAGTGAGGGATACTACAGAGCAGGGTGTGTGTATTATGTGATACAGTGAGTGAGGGATATTACAGAGCAGAGTGTGTGTATTGTGTGATACAGTGAGTGAGGGATATTACAGAGCAGAGTGTGTGTATTGTATGATACAGTGAGTGAGGGATATTACAGAGCAGAGTGTGTGTATTGTGTGATACAGTGAGTGAGGATACTACAGAGCAGGGTGTGTGTATTGTGTGATACAGTGAGTGAGGATACTACAGAGCAGGGTGTGTGTATTATGTGATACAGTGAGTGAGGGATATTACAGAGCAGAGTGTGTGTATTGTGTGATACAGTGAGTGAGGGATATTACAGAGCAGAGTGTGTGTATTGTGTGATACAGTGAGTGAGGGATATTACAGAGCAGAGTGTGTGTATTGTGTGATACAGTGAGTGAGGATACTACAGAGCAGGATGTGTGTATTGTGTGATACAGTAAGTGAGGGATATTACAGAGCAGAGTGTGAGTATTGTGTGATACAGTGAGTGAGGGATATTACAGAGCAGAGTGTGAGTATTCTGTGATACAGTGAGTGAGGGATATTACAGAGCAGAGTGTGTGTATTGTGTGATACAGTTAGTGAGGGATATTACAGAGCAGAGTTTGTGTATTGTGTGATACAGTGAGTGAGGGATATTACAGAGTAGAGTGTGTGTATTGTGTAATACAGTGAGTGAGGGATATTACAGAGCAGAGTGTGAGTATTGTGTGATACAGTGAGTGAGGGATATTACAGAGCAGAGTGTGTGTATTGTGTGATACAGTGAGTGAGGGATACTACAGAGCAGGGTGTGTGTATTGTGTGATACAGTGAGTGAGGGATACTACAGAGCAGGGTGTGTGTGATACAGTGAGTAAGGATACTACAGAGCAGAGTGTGTGCAGGGCCGCCATCAGAGGGTGACAGGGGTGACTCCTGTCAGGGGCCCAATGGGCTATGGGGGCCCCATGAGGCAAGAACTAAAAAAAAAATATATTTTTTTTTTTTTAATTTTGACAGCCACCATTGGATACTACAGCAGAGTGCTAATTGAGCTTGGGAAATGTTATTACAAGGAGTAAAGTATTAGCATTTGAGAGGATTTCTGAGTGTGCACTAAACCACTTTGCACAGTGTGAGCTGTGAGACAGACTTGGCACTTTGTACGGTTTGTGCCTGTGTCAGGCTGCAGATCACTTTAATTTGCAGAGGAGGTAGGACTTACTTAGCAAATTATTTTTTATTTCTTTGTGCAATTTTGGATTGTAACTTCAGTGTGGTAGTAGTTGTATGGTGGGGCCAGGGGTCCATAAAAACACTTTTTTAAGCAGCAGTGTATTTATGATTATTTGACAATGCTGTAGAAATTCTATATTTAAAACCATGCAGAAATGTTTCCTCCTCAATACACAAATGGTAGGTACCCTTTTGGCAGATAGGCATTTTTTTCCATTTTATCTAAGATTTTTACATCTGCATAAAATGTTATACTCTCAGACTAAGATTGCTCAGTGTTTGAAATGAGACAGGTTAACTTAAAATTGTTCAGTTTACACTACAGCTGACTTAATTTTGAAATAGATACCAAAAACAAGCCTAAATCCTGCATTTAACCAGATCTAATGGTATGAGTACCACAGCTTATGGTTCCACCAAGACCATATAGAGTACAGCATTTTCAAAATCCATAAGTACAGCTGACAGACGGAAACATTTGTACACTATATTTGAAGTGGTGCTCTTGGTTGGGGAAAATGGGAAAAACACAAACAAACATATGTCAACCTTTTAAAAGTACTTTTCTTCATCTAGCCATCTACATCGTTTATTAATGTACAATTTTAAATTCACAGAATTATTTTTGTTTGCACATTTACAAATATTATTCTTTAAAAAGTGATCTCTTAATTTCTGTAATTTTTTTATTATGCATGTCACACACAGTTGATTTAGGGGATGCAAGGTGCATAAATGTTTCCTCCTGTGAGTGTTTCTGTGGGTGTCTGTGTTTATGTGTTTGTGCTTTGGTTTGCGTCTCTATGAGTGTGTATGTATTTTTTTCTGTGGGTATCTCTATGAGGGTGGGTGTGTATGTCTTTGTGCATTTTCTGTGGATGTCTGTGAGGGTGTGTGCCTATGTCTTTGTGCATTTTCTGTGGATGTCTGTGAGGGTGTGTGTGTATGTCTTTGAGCTTTTTCTATGGGTGTCTCTGTGAGGGTGTGTGTATGTTTGTCTTTGTGTATTTTCTCTGGATGCCTCTGTGAGGGTGGGTGTGTATGTCTGTGTTTTCTGTGGATGTCTGTGAGGGTGTGTGCATATGTCTTTGTGCATTTTCTGTGGATGTCTGTGAGGGTGTGTGCATATGTCTTTGTGCATTTTCTGTGGATGTCTGTGAGGGTGTGTGTGTATGTCTTTGAGCTTTTTCTATGGGTGTCTCTGTGAGGGTGTGTGTATGTTTGTCTTTGTGTATTTTCTCTGGATGCCTCTGTGAGGGTGGGTGTGTATGTCTGTGTTTTCTGTGGATGTCTCTGTGAGGGTGTGTGTGTGTGTATGTATGTATGTGTCTGTGAGGGTGTGTGCATTTCTTTGTGTGTTTTCTGTGGATGTCTCAGTGAGGGTGTGTGTATGTCTGTCTTTCTGTGTTTTATGTGGTTGTCTCTCTGTGTGTGTGTGTGTGTGTGTGTGTGTGTGTGTGTGTGTGTGTGTGTGTGTGTGTGTATTTCTTTGGGTGTTTTCTGTGGGTGTCTGTGTGTGTGTGTGTCTTTGTGTGTTTTTTGAGGCTGTCTATGTCAGTGTTTCCTTGGGTGTATGTGCAAGTTTGAGTTTGTGTGTGTGTGTCAATTGTCTGTTCCTTTGTAGGACATTTTGACCTTACTACTGATTATTCACATTTTTCTACAGACTTTGAGACTAATGAGACCTTTCCGGAAGTCACCAATCCACCATTTAACCTTTAAATGATTGTTTAGGCAGTTCAGGGCCCTTCGTTTCAGCCACTGCATGCTGTTGTCATCATTTAGTTGGCATCTTCCTTAACAAAAAGATAATTAGAACTCCATATTTTGTTTTCTAAATCTCCGTTTTTTTTTACAAAACTGTAGTTTACCTCATTACTTGTCAGGTCAATGTAAACAAGTGCTAAGTGTCTGTTTGGGTGTCTGTGTCTGAGTGTGTTTCTTTGCGTGTCTGCTAGAGTGTCTATATGTGAATCCTTATGTGTGAGTGTGTGTGTGTGTGTGTTTCAGTGTATGTTACTACCTTTACAACATTTCCAAGTTTAAATAGACACTTAAGAATAAAATGCATATACATTTTAGTCACTTGGTTAAAAATTGCACTTGTCAAAGGAGGAGGGGGGCCCTGATCAATGTTTAAGTCAGGGGCCCCAAAATTTCTAGTGGCGGCCCTGAGTGTGTGTGTATTGTGTGATACAGTGAGTGAGGATACTACAGAGCAGGGTGTGTGTATTGTGTGATACAGTGAGTGAGGGATACTACAGAGCAGGGTGTGTGTATTGTGTGATACAGTGAGTGAGGATACTACAGAGCAGGGTGTGTGTATTGTGTGATACAGTGAGTGAGGATACTACAGAGCAGGGTGTCTGTATTGTGTGATATACAGTGAGTGAGGGATACTACAGAGCAGGGTGTGTGTATTGTGTGATACAGTGAGTGAGGATACTACAGAGCAGGGTGTGTGTATTGTGTGATACAGTGAGTGAGGATACTACAGAGCAGGGTGTGTGTATTGTGTGATACAGTGAGTGAGGGATACTACAGAGCAGGGTGTGTGTATTGTGTGATACAGTGAGTGAGGATACTACAGAGCAGGGTGTGTGTATTGTGTGATACAGTGAGTGAGGATACTACAGAGCAGGGTGTGTGTATTGTGTGATACAGTGAGTGAGGGATACTACAGAGCAGGGTGTGTGTATTGTGTGATACAGTGAGTGAGGATACTACAGAGCAGGGTGTGTGTATTGTGTGATACAGTGAGTGAGGATACTACAGAGCAGGGTGTGTGTATTGTGTGATACAGTGAGTGAGGGATACTACAGAGCAGGGTGTGTGTATTGTGTGATACAGTGAGTGAGGATACTACAGAGCAGGGTGTGTGTATTGTGTGATACAGTGAGTGAGGATACTACAGAGCAGGGTGTGTGTATTGTGTGATACAGTGAGTGAGGGATACTACAGAGCAGGGTGTGTGTATTGTGTGATACAGTGAGTGAGGATACTACAGTGCAGGGTGTAGAAAAAAATTGGGGTTTATGTCCATTTAAGTGCAAGCAAATTTCCCATTTTCTTTATTCCGTTTTTTTTTTTTTTTGCAGGTTCACATCACAAGTTAATAAAGAAGATAATTTCCTTCTTTAATAACAAAAGTAAAGCTTATATCACACAAAACTCGTATACAACTCAAGTACGGACATGTAATCAGTAATATTAATTTACCATTGTAATGATGTGTATGAATGTTCTAAAGATCGTAAAGTTTAAATTGCTATTTCGTGATATACAATTGCTAATTGCACATTAATTGATTTTATTAGTTAGGTGAAAAAAACTGTACAACTTGTAAATCAGCATTCATTATCATCAATGGTGAATTATTTAGCTGCCATGATTTGTTATGGGGCTATAGCCGATTGTCAGTAAAACATAAACGTATGCTGCTGCATCTGTAACAGCCGTCATTACACTCTCAGTCTGCACAGATATCTTCCCCGAGCCCACTCACTGCCCATTTCTCTAACTCATTATCATACTCACTAAGTGGGAACCGCTGCTTCTATATAAGATTCTACAAAACGTGCTATTCTGTACAGCAGGCAAAATGCATTATAATCTCTCTGGTTTGGTTTCTAGTATATGTAGTATCTCCCACTGACTGTATCACACAATACACACACACTCTGCTCTGTAGTATCCTTACTCACTGTATCACACAATACACACACCCTGCTTTGTAGTATCCTTACTCACTGTATCACACAATACACACACACTCTGCTCTGTAGTATATTTACTCACTGTATCACACAATACAGACACCCTGCTCTGTAGTATCCTTACTCACTGTATCACACAATACACACACACTCTGCTCTGTAGTATCCTTACTCACTATATCACACACAATACACACACACTCAGCTCTGTAGTATCCCTCACTTACTGTATCACACAATACACACACCCTGCTCTGTAGTATCCTCACTCACTGTATCACACAATACACACACCCTGCTCTGTAGTATCCTCACTTACTGTATCACACAATACACACACCCTGCTCTGTAGTATCCTCACTCACTGTATCACACAATACACACACACTCTGCTCTGTAGTATCCTTACTCACTGTATCACACAATACACAGACTCTGCTCGGTAGTATCCTTACTCACTGTATCACACAATACACACACCCTGCTCTGTAGTATCCTCACTCACTGTATCACACAATACACAGACTCTGCTCTGTAGTATCCTTACTCACTGTATCACACAATACACACACCCTGCTCTGTAGTATCCTCACTTACTGTATCACACAATACACAGACTCTGCTCTGTAGTATCCTTACTCACTGTATCACACAATACACAGACTCTGCTCTGTAGTATCCTTACTCACTGTATCACACAATACACACACCCTGCTCTGTAGTATCCTCACTTACTGTATCACACAATACACAGACTCTGCTCTGTAGTATCCTTACTCACTGTATCACACAATACACACACCCTGCTCTGTAGTATCCCTCACTTACTCTATCACACAATACACACACCCTGCTCTGTAGTATCCTTACTCACTGTATCACACAATACACACACCCTGCTCTGTAGTATTCTCACTCACTGTATCACACAATACACACACTCTGCTCTGTAATATCCTCACTCACTGTATCATTCAATACACACACCCTGCTCTGTAGTATCTCCGACTGACTGTATCACACAATACACACACCCTGCTCTGTAATATCCCTCACTCACTGTATCATACAATACACATACCCTGCTCTGTAATATCCCTCACTCACTGTATCACGCAATACACACACCCTGCTCTGTAGTATCCTTACTCACTGTATCACACAATACACACACCCTGCTCTGTAGTATCCCTCACTTACTGTATCACACAATACACACACCCTGCTCTGTAGTATCCTTACTCACTGTATCACACAATACACACACCCTGCTCTATAGTATTCTCACTCACTGTATCACACAATACACACACTCTGCTCTGTAGTATCCTCACTCACTGTATCACACAATACACACACCCTGCTCTGTAGTATCTCCCACTCGCTGTATCACACAATACACACACCCTGCTCTGTAATATCCCTCACTCACTGTATCACACAATACACACACCCTGCTCTGTAAAATCCCTCACTCACTGTATCACGCAATACACACACCCTGCTCTGTAGTATCCTCACTCACTGTATCACACAATGCACACACCCTGCTCTTTAGTATCCTCACTCACTGTATCACACAAAACACACAACCTGCTCCGTAATATCCCTCACTCACTGTATCACAAAATACACACACCCTGCTCTGTAGTAGCAGGGTGTGTGTATTGTGTGGTACAGTGAGTGAGGATACTACAGAGCAGGGTGTGTGTATTGTGTGATACAGTGAGTGAGGATACTACAGAGCAGGGTGTGTGTATTGTGTGATACAGTGAGTGAGGGATATTACAGAGCAGAGTGTGTGTATTGTGTGATACAGTGAGTGAGGATACTACAGAGCAGGGTCTGTGTATTGTGTGATACAGTGAGTGAGGATACTACAGAGCAGATTGTGTGTATTGTGTGATACAGTGAGTGAGGGATACTACAGAGCAGAGTGTGTGTATTGTGTGATACAGTGAGTGAAGGATACTACAGAGCAGGGTGTATGTATTGTGTGATACAGTGAGTGAGGATACTACAGAGCAGGGTGAGTGTATTGTGTGATACAATGTGGATACTACAGAGCAGGGTGTGTGTATTGTGTGATACAGTAAGTAAGGATACTACAGAGCAGGGTGTGTGTATGGTGTGATACAGTAAGTGAGGATACTACAGAGCAGGGTGTGTGTATTGTGTGATATAGTGAGTGAGGAAACTACAGAGCAGGTGTGTGTATTATGTGAAATAGTGAGTGAGAGATATCACAGAGCAGGGTGTGTGTATTGTGTGATACAGTGAGTGAGGATACTACAGAGCAGGGTGTGTGTATTGTGTGATACAGTGAGTGAGGATACTACAGAGCAGGGTGTGTGTATTGTGTGATACAGTGAGGATACTACAGAGCAGGGTGTGTGTATTGTGTGATATAGTGAGTGAGGATACTACAGAGCAGGGTGTGTGTATTGTGTGATATAGTGAGTGAGAGATATCACAGAGCAGGGTGTGTGTATTGTGTGATACAGCCAGTGAAGATACTACAGAGCAAGGTGTGTGTATTGTGTGATACAGTGAGTGAGGATACTACAGAGCAGGGTGTGTGTATTGTGTGATACAGTGAGTGAGGATACTACAGAGCAGGGTGTGTGTATTGTGTGATACAGTAAGTGAGGGATACTACAGAGCAGGGTGTGTGTATTCTGTGATACAGTGAGGGAGGATACTACAGAGTATAGTGTAGCTATACTGTGATACAGTGAGTGAGGGATACTACAGAGCAGGGTGTGTGTATTGTGAGATACAGTGAGGGAGGATACTACAGAGCAGGGTGTGTGTATTGTGTGATACAGTGAGTGAGGGATACTACAGAGCAAGGTGTGTGTATTGTGTGATACAGTCAGTGAGGATGCTACAGAGCAGGGTGTGTGTATTGTGTGATACAGTAAGTGAGGGATACTACAGAGCAGGGTGTGTGTATTATGTGATACAGTGAGTGAGGATACTACACAGCAGGGTGTGTGTATTGTGTGATACAGTGAGGGAGGATACTACAGAGCAGGGTGTGTGTATTGTGTGATACAGTGAGTGAGGATACTACAGAGCAGGGTGTGTGTATTGTGTGATACAGTGAGGGAGGATACTACAGAGCAGGGTGTGTGTATTGTGTGATACAGTGAGGGAGGATACTACAGAGCAGGGTGTGTGTATTGTGTGATACAGTGAGGGAGGATACTACAGAGCAGGGTGTGTGTATTGTGTGATACAGTGAGTGAGGATACTACAGAGTATAGTGTAGCTATACTGTGATACAGTGAGTGAGGGATACTACAGAGCAGGGTGTGTGTATTGTGAGATACAGTGAGGGAGGATACTACAGAGCAGGGTGTGTGTATTGTGTGATACAGTGAGGGAGGATACTACAAAGCAGGGTGTGTGTATTGTGTGATACAGTGAGTGAGGATACTACAGAGTATAGTGTAGCTATAATGTGATACAGTGAGTGAGGGATACTACAGAGCAGGGTGTGTGTATTGTGTGATACAGTAAGTGAGGGATACTACAGATCAGGGTGTGTGTATTATGTGATACACTGAGTGAGGATACTACAGAGCAGGGTGTGTGTATTGTGTGATACAGTGAGGGAGGATACTACAGAGCAGGGTGTGTGTATTGTGTGATACAGTGAGTGAGGATACTACAGAGTATAGTGTAGCTATACTGTGATACAGTGAGTGAGGGATACTACAGAGTAGGGTCTGTGTATTGTGTGATGAGCCTCTGCTATAGCAGGTCACGTAGGTACTTAGTTGCCTGGGGAATCAGAGGTTGTGGCTTTTCTACTAAAGTGTGGCTTCCGTGTGGTCTGTGACTCATGCAGCAGCTGTGACATGACTAAGTTCTGGTACCTGGTGCTAGACCAGCTTTATATAATGTTCAGGAAGCTGCACAGCATCTCACAGTGTAACCACAGCAGATATAGGATAGTGACTGTGGTGACTGATCAGGGCTGTGTATGCTGCTTTATGCAGTTCTCACCCTCCCTGCCTACTGCAAATGTGACAGGGAACACAAACACTCACTCTACAGCTAAACCTGTTTATTATGTATATGCAAGCAATCCCAGGATATGGGAAAACTTCTGGTGCAGGACATGTGTATTATATAGAGAATACAAATATTCCTCTGATAGTAGATGACGTATGTGTGTGTTACTGTGTGTATATGTGTGTTACTGTGTGTATATGTGTGTTATTGTGTGTTACAGTGTGTATATATGTGTTACTGTGTGTATATGTGTGTTACTGTGTGTATATGTGTGTTACTGTGTGTTACTATGTGTATATGTGTGTTACATATCATGTTTTGTGGAATCTTATATAGAAGCAGTGGTTCCCACTTAGTGAATATGATAATTACTATGTAGGATAGACTTATGCTTATCCCGGGCATTAATTAGTACATAAGATAGACTTATGCTTATCCAAGGCATTAATTAGTACGTTGGCTAGCCTTATGCTTATCTCAGACATTAATTAGTATGTAGGATAGCCTTATGCTTATCTCAGACATTAATTAGTAAGTAGGATAGCCTTAGGCTTATCTCAGGCATTAATCAGTACATAGGATAGTCTTATGCTTATCCCAGACATTAATTAGTATGTAGAATAGCCTTATGCTTATCCTTGGCATTAATTAGTATGTAGGATAGCCTTATGCTTATCCCAGGCATTAATTAGTACATAGAATAGCCTTATGCTTAACCCAGGTGTTACAAACTGCTATGTGTAACTGGCCCTTTAAATGGAAAATTGCCCTGCTTCCCTGGATTTTGGAGAAGCCTATTTGCCAGCCTCCTTCCACATGACTATGGCCCCTGGAAGATTGTGCCCCTGAGGACATATTGACTTTTGTTGGGTGTGTATGGCCCTTTAAGAACCATCTGGGGACATATTGTGACTTTGATGAACAATGCCCCTTTAAGACTATGTCCCCAGACCTGTGAAATGACTTGTCCCTGGCTTTCTCCCACTTGGTTCAGTTTCATTGTGTGCCATTAAGAGTTAAATTTTGTTCAGCTTCAAGAAACCTATTCTAAATACAAGTCTGCTGGGATTAGCTCTAATTAGGTTTAGTGATCAACTTTCCCATTGTCTAATCAGACTAGTATTGATAAGTTGGACTGCATTGTTTTAGTGTGTGTAATGTTATCTGCTGAAGTAAATGTTGTGGCCTGTCAAAGGGAGTGTCTCTATCTAATATCAAATGTGTGATGGGGGATTTTATGCCTCCCCCTGAGAGTGTCCTGTTTGCATGTAACCTGAATAAAAGCAGGCTGTGTACTCCAGCACATCAGACCTATTTTCTGTCCCTCTAACTTGCAGCTTTGACTCATGTTTGTAGGGGACAGCTTCAGCTAATATCACTACAGGGATTGCTGACTATGGTGCTGATGATTCTTTGGTGAGCGCTAGGAGCATCCTTTTCTACGGTCCAACTTCCAGCCAGCCTGGAGGCAACCGTAACATTTGGCGGCAGCGGTGGGATTGGCGTCCTAGCGCAAGGAGCAGCACCACAACAGCACTGGTATCGTAGGAAAGTTATTGAGGGCAACGCTAGCCACTGCGCAGCGTCCCTACCTACATCAGCATGGAGCTGACAAGATACTGGTCAGAACCCTGTGAAGAGCACCTCAACCTGATCCGTCGCTATGAGGGCGCTGATTTCGTTCCAGAGGTAAAGAGGCGGCTAGTCTGATATGGTCCAGACCCTGCACAGGAGGTAGTCAGTCGCCTCATCCGGGAATTGGCTACTGAGAACGAAGCGGCACGAGCCTTTGAGCGCCAACTGTGGAGTTTGAGGGTATGGACACCTGGTCTCTCTCCCCAGCCGCAGCATGTTCCACAGGGAGAGGAGAGCAGCGACCTCCCTCCCCAGCGGCAGTATACTGTGCAGAGGAAAGAGACAACCAGTCTCCTTCCCCAACCAGAGATACCAGAGGCAGCAGGCCTCATAGACTGGTCCTGGGAGGACCCCCAGCAGGCAGGTGGAGATGGGACCGCAGTCTCTCTACCGGCCCTACAGGGATGCTGGGCAGGCAGCCCAGATCCCCAGCGACAGACCCAGCTACAGGGAGGGGAGAGCATCGACCTCCCTCCCCAGCCGGAGTGTGCCTTCCAGGGAGAGGAGACAACCGGTCTCTCTCCCCAGCCGCAGCATGTTCCACAGGAAGCGGAGAGCATCGACCTCCCTTCCCAACGGCCACCGGAGTATCAGGAGGAGGAGGTAAGCCAATCTCCCCCTCCCCAGCTAACTCCTAACTTGTTCCCAGGGTTAACAGTGGAGATGTTAACCCCCACTGACCCCCACGTTCCCTTTGCCACCGGGCAGGACTATGCCCCAATTCCCCCAGCAGAAGAGCTGGCATCAGGACAGAGCGCTGCTGGCCTCTGCCCTACAGACCCCCTTGTTACAGGACTGGCCTGCAAACCCCTCACCCCAGCAGAAGCGCTGGCACCAGGGCAGAGTGCCGCTGGCCTCTGCCCCCCAAGTACCATCAGCTATTTGCCCAGCTGCGCCAGGAAGGCAGAGGATGCTACCCTTTCATCCTATAACCTGGAACCTACAGGCCAGTACTACTTATTGTGGGGGGGCTACTGTGCTGCTAATGTTTATTTGTGGGTGGGTTGCGAGACTAACTTAGGCACTGACCGACAGAAGGTCAGGTGCCTGGTTAGTCTCCCTCCAAAAGGGGAGATATGTTACAAACTGCTATGTGTAACTGGCCCTTTAAATGGAAAATTGCCCTGCTTCCCTGGATTTTGGAGAAGCCTATTTGCCAGCCTCCTTCCACATGACTATGGCCCCTGGAAGATTGTGCCCCTGAGGACATATTGACTTTTGTTGGGTGTGTATGGCCCTTTAAGAACCATCTGGGGACATATTGTGACTTTGATGAACAATGCCCCTTTAAGACTATGTCCCCAGACCTGTGAAATGACTTGTCCCTGGCTTTCTCCCACTTGGTTCAGTTTCATTGTGTGCCATTAAGAGTTAAATTTTGTTCAGCTTCAAGAAACCTATTCTAAATACAAGTCTGCTGGGATTAGCTCTAATTAGGTTTAGTGATCAACTTTCCCATTGTCTAATCAGACTAGTATTGATAAGGTGGACTGCATTGTTTTAGTGTGTGTAATGTTATCTGCTGAAGTAAATGTTGTGGCCTGTCAAAGGGAGTGTCTCTATCTAATATCAAATGTGTGATGGGGGATTTTATGCCTCCCCCTGAGAGTGTCCTGTTTGCATGTAACCTGAATAAAAGCAGGCTGTGTGCTCCAGCACATCAGACCTATTTTCTGTCCCTCTAACTTGCAGCTTTGACTCATGTTTGTAGGGGACAGCTTCAGCTAATATCACTACAGGGATTGCTGACTATGGTGCTGATGATTCTTTGGTGAGCGCTAGGAGCATCCTTTTCTACGGTCCAACTTCCAGCCAGCCTGGAGGCAACCGTAACACCAGGCAATAATTAGTATGTAGGATAGCCTTTTGCTTATTCCAGTCATTAATTAGTACAAAGGATAGCCTTGTGCTTATCCCTGTTATTAATTAGTACATAGAATAGCCTTATGCTTATCCTAGTTATTAATTGGTACAAAAGATTAATTAGATTAATTAGTATGTAGGATAGCCTTAGGCTTATACCGTGCATTAATTAGTACATAGGATAGCCTTATGCTTATCCCAGGCATTAATTAGTATGTAGGATAGCCTTATGCTTATCCTAGACATTAATTAGTATGTAGGATAGCCTTATGCTTATCCCAGACATTTATTAGTGCATAGGATAGCCTTATGCTTATCCCAGGCATTAATTAGTATTAGGATAGCCTTATGCTTATCCCTGGCATTAAATAGTACATAGGATAGCCTTATGCTTATCCCTGGCATTAATTAGTACGTAGGAGAGCCTTATGCTTATCCCAGGCATTAATTAGTATGTAGTATAGCCTTATGCTTATCCCAGGAATTAATAAGTGTGTAGGGTAGCCTTATGCTTATCCCAGGCATTAATTAGTACATAGGATAGGCTTATGCTTATCACAGGCATTAATTAGTACATAGGATAGCCTTATGCTTATCCATGGCATTAATTAGTATTTAGGATAGCTTTATGCTTATCCCAGGCATTAATTAGTAGGTAGGATTGTCTTTTGCTTATCCCAGGCATTAATTAGTATGTAGGATAGCCTTATGCTTATCCTAGACATTAATTAGTAGGTAAAATAGCCTTATGCTTTTCCCTGGCATTAATTAGTATGTAGGATATCCTTATGCTTATCCCAGACATGAATTAGTACGTAGGATAGCCGTATGCTTATCCCAGGCATTAATTAGTATGTAAGATAGCGTTATGCATATCCCAGTCACCAATTAGTGAGTTGGATATCCTTATGCTTATCCCAGGCAATAATTAGTATGTAGGATAGCCTTTTGCTTATCCCAGTCATTAATTAGTACAAAGGATAGCCGTATGCTTATCCCAGTCATTAATTAGTACAAAGGATAGCCTTATGCTTATCCCAGTCATTAATTAGTACAAAGGATAGCCTTGTGCTTATCCCTGTCATTAATTAGTATATAGAATAGCCTTATGCTTATAATAGTCATTAATTAGTACAAAGGAAAGCCGTATGCTTATCCCAGGAATTAATTATGTGTAGAAAGGCTTTATGCTTTTCTGAGTGAGGATACTACAGAGCAGTTATTTGTAGAGCGCCAACTGATTCTGCAGCACGGTAAACATGGGTCTAATATGCAGGTAACAATTATGGGGGGCAAAGTGATCGAGGCCCTGCCTGTTGTACCTCAGAACTCATGAAGGTAATGTACAAAGCAGCTAAGCTAATAGCTTTACATGGGGGTTGAAGGGGATAACTCAAGGAGGAGAGGAACTAAGATAGGAAAACATTAGTGTATATTGTAAGCATCCCTGAACAGTAGAGTCTTTAAGGAGCGCTTGAACGTTTGAAAACTAGGGGAGAGTCGTGTAGAGCGAGGCAGAGAGTTCCACAGAATAGGGGCCAGTCTGGAGAAGTCTTGTAGACGGGAATGTGAGGTACCATATACCTTAGGTACCATATACCTTTTAGAATATTTATATGAATAATTGTTACCATAGAGTGTAACACTTTATTTATGTTTTTATATTGTGTTTGGTGCACATTTTTTTTCTGGTTCTTACTCTTGACGCTAAGTCTACACACACTCTACAATGACACGTGCAAACTTAGTTTTAACTTGTAATACGCATGCATGTTAGTGCGGATGTGATATTGGTTATTAAGATGCAAGCTAACAATGGTGCGCCACGTGTAATCTGGTCTTTGTCTTCTTTTAATCTTATATACTATGTTACTAGGTTCAACTCAATGTAACCAAGTAATAAGCGGTTTGTAACATTGTATCTACTGAACAACTAGACAGGAGCCTTTCTGCGCAAAGGTGCCCATAGGCAGCCGTCACCCTTGTTTAAGTACATTACTGGAATAAGGCATTTTGTAAGATAAATCATTCATGTTGTAGATTTGTTTTAACGTAATTCAGAATCAGAACATTAAAAAAACACAAAATCATCTACTGTGGGCTAACTGTTACAACATAATTTGCTTTTGTGTAGAAATTGTTGCTTTGTCCTGTTCTCCCTAGAGAGAGCAACGCAGAGTCTGAAAAATAAAACAAGTTAGGATAGAGACAAAATATAATAATATGTACTTTAATTACTTAACCTGCAAATGTATACTGCATTGTAAAGCTCTAACTCCCCCCACACATTTCCTTTTATGGCTGTATCTATATCTATTGTTGTTTTGGTAGAATACAAAAGTGCATAGGGATTATCTGCTGGAGCATGCCTAGAAGCTATGAACTCATTGAAATACAATGTCTGTGTCTAAACACAGATAAGGGGGGTGGAGTTGGCTGCTCCAGACAGCTTAGCTATGTAATTAATTTTGCTTATTTTTGAAAATTATTTTAAAATACTTGCCAGCAATTTTTAAACATTTTTTTTATTTAAACTATTTTTAATGAATTAGCCCTTTTAGGATATGCACAGATCTCAACCTGTTTTATGTCCCTTTAATTTGATTTGAAAAAGAATATTAAAGGGAGATAAATGGAAAATAATAAAATTATATAATGTACTAGAGTGCTTTCTTATGGTACTATTGCTTTATCAGAATTATGGGCTCAGTTACCTAATATTCCCCAGATCAGATGTGAAAAACCTCTCTGAAAGGGAAACTTTGCTTGGGAGAGAGAAGCAGCCAATCCAATTCAGTTGACACTGTTTTTAGCATATAGTATCGAATAATGCCTCTATTTTAGTATGCAGGGGTTTTCTCTTAGGGTAATGGTGATTTGAGTATTTTGACACAATCTGGCAACCTTTCAGTTTGTGAGATAAAGCAGCGAGAATTGACTTCAGCAATTTATGGCAAAAATAACTGTAAATTCCATATATTACAAAATGCGTGATGTCCCTCTAGATATTATAGCTGAGAAATCTTCAGTCTGGGGTAACTTATCAGAAATAATATGGTAGATAGAAGTATATGGTAATCAATTTACAGATTGGGTTAAATCACACTAAACTGGTGTAGAGAAACAAGACTTGTTGGAATTAATTGTGGTTAGTTGGAGACAGAGGATAAATTATCTCAGGGTGAAGAAACAAAGAGAGTGGGAAATATTAGACAAAAATGGTCATGCGCAGTGATTGCTAATTAGCTAAAACAATTCTTCCCTTATCTGGCAGCAAAATACGTTAATTCCAGGGTGAAATACAGACAGGTTGATTGACCAGTAATCCAAAAGGTGAAATAATTCAGGCCACACGGTTTAAAAATCTTAAAAACATATCAGCAATACATGTGCCCTCAAAACAGAACTGGTTTATATGGTGGCCCCATCAAACAAGTGAGACTGTAAAGAGAAAATTATGTTCAAAATTAATTCATAAGTAAAAAAGAGAAAAATGCCGCAGGCTGTGCAAAATAAAAACTCACTTTCATTACAACATAGTTAAAACATGGAGAAAAGAGATATGGGCACAAAACAGAGGTGAGTGCTGAATCATAAGACAGGCTTACGCGTTTTGGCGATATGCCGTATTCATAGCCTAATTGTCTATGTCAAATATGGCCACTTTTAAACACATATGCAAAACTCCATAGGTTCAAATCAGATACGCCTTCTCCTATACACATTGTTATTAACTCTTTCTGAGACAACAGAAAAACGATGAAGCAAACATATTTCTTTTTCTGACAACATTAGATTAAAATGAATTCTGCCTCACTTTACCTTTAATTTCTATTGTTTCATTAGTGGGGTCTCCTGTCATTACCATATATAGTATATAAATTTATATATACAGTAGATCTTGCAGCCAGAAGAATGTTCTGGGTACAATACATTCTCAGTGCAAAACTAAGGAACAGACAATGCAACGCTACTCTGCACACACACACATTTATAGTATGTAGGATTTTGAAATATAAATATATATATATATATATATATATATATATATATATATATATATATATATATATATATATATATATATATATATATATATATATATATATATAGTAAATTTAATATTAGATTGCTGGACATTGATTGGTGATTATATATACGGGGTGTGGCTTTAGCTATGTTTTAAAAGAGGCGAGGCTGGTGAGGGCTGTATTTTTAAAAAGGGGCGTGGCTTGACCTACATTTTAAAAGATTAAAGCCTGTCTTGTAAAGGGGCGTGACTCAAGAGCGTTTGAAAGAAGATTGTTGTAAAGGGGCGTGGCATGCACTTTGTTTTAAAAGGGGTGTGGCTTGTATGGGCTGTATTTAGCTTGAGCTAGGCTTTAAAAGTTGCCAGAGCCATGATATAAGGGATGTGACTAGTGGAGCTGTGTTTTAAAACAGACGCTGCTTGTGGGGCCTATTGTGTATTAAGGGGTGTGGCTTGAGCTACGTTTTAAAAGTTTGCTTCTATTTACATCCAGGTTTTTCTAAAACAACCCAGAAACTTCACAAACCCACCAGCAATTTCCAACACCTTGTTACAGCATAATTACACCCCCAAACAGTGTTCCCTCTAAGGCCAGTCTTGTGAGCAGTCCAGCAGTGAAACAGTTAATTAGAGCAATTGGAAAACACTACACAGACTGCAAGGTGAGGTTCCCTTATTAACTGTTTCCCCACTGGGCCGCTAACCAAAATAGCCTTAGAGGGAACACTGCCCCGAAGACTACATAGTTCTTCCTGATCACACAGACTCCTCCCATCAAACAGACCCCTCCCCTTTATCACCAGACCCTACCCTGAGCCTCTGAGTCCCACAAACAAAGAGTGTCCTTCTTATGGTCTCACAGAGCTGCGATTCTTCACCCCTATATGACATCTGTGATTGGCTGAGTCTGAAACACCCAGGATTTTGGTAGCTTTCCCTCAAGAATTAAAACTAGTTTTTATTTTTTTTTAACCCTTTGTTTTCTAGGAAAGCTTGAAATGAATTGAGCACGAAGGACTGCAAAATGCTACATTTAGTTAATTTTTATTTGTGTTTGTCTGTATATTACATTTGCTCAGGATTATTTTTTAAATGAAATTAAGAGATTTTTAATCCATGATAGATGGTTTGTAAAGCTCAAATACGGTTAATGTAATATATTCTTTTCTTACAACACAGGGGAATGTTAATATCTCACATCTATTATGTTAATATTCAGCCTAATGTACAACTAATTATCGAACGCGGAAACTAATTACTTAATGTCATTTTTTATCTAATAAAATGCAGATGCTATTTCTAATATTAGACAATGTTGTGAGAGTATAAACCCTTTCAGCACTGTAACAAATGGCCTCAATACTCAAGATGTAGAAAAAATGACTTTTTAAAATTGTCACTGCATATTAAAGGGGACCTAGATTTTCCTATCAGGTATATGAAAGAACAGCAGATAAATGTTAAAAAAAATTACCTCACCACACATAGGCAGGCGCAGCACGTATAACCATACAAAGAGGATTGTATATCTTGGTATTAATTGTCACTGTCTCCTGTTTATGATTTAAACACGTCAGTATTTCAGCTGGGACTTTGGCCAATGAGGAACGGCCTAGTATTGCTGGTAACCATTCACGGACATTTGTGGCAACTGAGCCACTCCCCTTTTAAAACATCACACGGCTGGAAAACGCCTAGTGAGAACACAACAGACGAGTAGTGACGCTGGATAGAACGCTACCTTTGGAGACAAGTGCAAGTATACCATCTGATTCTACTTTGGCTTTATGACCTTGAGTGCAGCATATGCTGCGGTTGTATTTTACACCCTGCTGGTATTAGTCTGTTTGAAGGCTATAAGTACATAAGACTGTACCTCCTTATAGGACCTAGAGCTCAGGTGAATCTGCGGTCCTCCCCTAAATGTATAATAAGTGCCCATAATATGTGTTCTATTGCATGATGTAAGTTGTCTTGTTTCTATGTATGTGTAAGACACAAACAGGCGATTATTTTTGATTATTCTGGGAAGCTAATTAAATGTATCTATAAGCTTATTCCGTGTGCTTGTTTATTTCTCTTCTATTTTTAGGACATTATTGTATGTCCTAAATGCTTCTTCCTGTTTTCATTGTTATATTTACTTGTTAAGGGAAGCACTGGAAATCTTTAACAGCAGTATTAACTACTCTCTCTTTACTACTATGGGCAAGCACTGGAAATCTTTAACAGCAGTATTAACTACTCTCTCTTTACTACTATGGGCAAGCACTGGAAATCTTTAACAGCAGTATTAACTACTCTCTCTTTACTACTATGGGCAAGCACTGGAAATCTTTAACAGCAGTATTAACTACTCTCTCTTTACTACTATGGGCAAGCACTGGAAATCTTTAACAGCAGTATTAACTACTCTCTCTTTACTACTATGGGCAAGCACTGGAAATCTTTAACAGCAGTATTAACTACTCTCTCTTTACTACTATGGGCAAGATTTATCAAAGTGAGAATAAGAAAATTCTCACATTTGTCGTACAAAAAAACCTCACAAATGATATCACCATATTTATGAAAGGTTATGCGCCAATAAAGTAGCCACTTTTCGTATGTGCGAACAAATTGACTCATAACCATTCGCAAGTCTTAAGTATATGCGAATAAGTTGTCTGGAAATGCCTAATTCTTGTATTAATCTCTATTGGCATTTTAAAATGTCCGTATATATTCGCAGTTCTCATATATTTATGAAAAGTGGTGCATGCAATATTCACTGCTTTTAATCTCGCCAATTTGTAGATTGCGAGGAGGGGAAAATAAAGAGCGATATTGTTGTTTGTCTGGAGGGAAAATGGAAATATGTATTTTTCTTGCTGTATCTAGGGTTAGAAATTGCCCACAACAAGGCGCAGATTCTGAATAATAATAAATATTTTATAAAAAAGTAAAATCATTTAAGTGCAATTGAAATAAGTGAGCTCCAAAAAATGGGCAACCTTCCTTAATGAAAGAGAGCCAAAGAAGGGGCAAAATAAAAATAGCTTTATTATATAAGAAATAAAATTCTTTTAAACAATCACTTGATTAAAACAATAAACCATTTACCTGTGTCTAAAATTAAGATTGATAAATAAGGTTAAAATGACATTTTCGTAAGAAAACTAGGATCAGCCATTCGCTTGACATCGCAAAAAAGTTTTGACCCAAAAATGTCTCTAGAATTTTGATAAAAACTGGCGACATTTTTTACTTCACACATTGCGAACTATTGCGAAAATAATCGCGACTTTTTAGGCGCATTTTTTCGGGACTTGATAAATTTTGCCCTATATATTAGTATAGAATTGTTTTTAAATGCAAAAGAGCTGTTTAACTTAGGGCAATGCCCTACAAAAAGTCCTTTTAAGGGCTATTGGTAGCCTAGCATTATATTGGGGGGGTATTTTGGGGGACTTTTTTGATTTTCATAGAGATTAGGTTTAATTTTTTTATTTTGGATACTTTTGTTTATTATTTTCTGTAATGTTAGACTTTTTATTTTTGGTAATTTTAGATTAATTTATTTTAATTTAAGCTTAGGTTTATTTTTCTAAGTACTGTTAGGATTTTTTTATTTTAATTATAATTTAGTATTTTATTATTTTATGTAATTTGGGGTTAATTTAGTGGGTGTTAGATTAGGTGGCTTAGTAATAAATTAGTTATTATTGCGTTGTGGGGGTTGGCGGATTATGAGTTAATAGGTTAATTAGGGTACTTGCGTTGTGGGGGTTTGGCGTATTAGGGGTTAATAGTTTTTATTAGGATTATTGCGTTGTGTGGGTTTGGCGGATTAGGGGTTAATAGTTTTCTGAGTATTATTGCACTGTGTGGTGGATTAGGGGTTAATAGTTTTATGAGGATTATTGCGCTGCGTGGCGGATTAGGGGTTAATAGTTTTATGAGGATTATTGCGCTGTGTGGCGGATTAGGGGTTAATAGAGTTATAAGGTTTGCTGCGATGTGGGTTAATGGTGGATTAGGGGTTAATAGTTTAATAGGTACTTTGCTATGTGGGTTAATGGCAGATTAGGGGTTAATACATTTATTAGGTAGTTTGCGATGTTGGGGTTGGCAGATTTAAGGGTTAATACTTTTACTAGGTAGATCGCTATGTGGGTGAATGGTGGATTAGGGGTTAATAGTTTAATTAGGCATATTGCGTTGTGGGAGTTGTCGGTTTAGGGGTAATACATTTATTATTATTTGCGAAGTGGGGGGATTGCGGATATAAGGGTTTTACGTGTCGGTTTTATTTTTGGGAGGTGGGTTAGACTTTTTCGGGAGATTTGATTGATTTATTTTTATACTTAGGCGCCGGCAGTTTCTAAAGTGCCGTAAGTCACTAGCTACTCCAGAAATGTGTATTTACGCACATTTCTGGACATCGCTAGCTTATCCGATTTACGGCACTTTATTAACTGCCGGCACCATATATGTGATACACCGATGTGCGAGATGAATATACTGGTGGCGTGGGTTTCAGCAGTTACGCTGAAGCTTGTGCAGCATATGTAATCTCGCCCCTAATACCCAGGTATCCATTGATCACTGGATGATAGAGACAACTCCCAGAGAAATAATTGGTTTATGCAGCGTAGGAAGATCTATTAAAAACATTCCACAAAAAAGTTAGTTTGCACACAAATGTTATAAGGGCTCAAAGATAGAAGATATTGGGTGTTAGGAAAAATAAGCCGTCACAGGGATTTTACATTGACATACATACACATACATAGAGAAACATAGATTTATTTGTATAAAGATATGTTTAACTAGGGAGATAATAAAAACATTTTACATTACAATTTTATGCACAGGGATTTTCAAAGCAATATATGCGTATAGATATAGATATCTAGAAATATATACTGTATATATATTCATATATAGACATATCTCGCAATAAATAGATATATCAGTCCAAAAGACATCACATATAGAGAGAAATATTTATTTAGAAATAAATAGAACATATTCCATTGCGAAAACATTTTCGCAATATGAAATATTTGCATTTTCACTTTTCGAGGAGAATACGTCATGGGCTTTGTGCAAAATATTAGGGTTCATGTGGGGGGGGTTCTATTTGTCTTCTCCTTTGACTTCTATGGGGAATAAGTGAACACGCATGCGATTTGGCTGTTTACATTACGAGACTTAACGCGCAAAAAATGTTATTTTGCCACTTGTAATAGCTGCGCAACCCCAGATGTGAAAAAGCCATAACGAGTGCGGTATTTTTGCAACTGATTTACCGCGCAACTTGCAATCTTGCCCTATGTGTTTGTTGCTGCAAAGGGTTAAATACATAACTGAAGTCATGCTCTAAATGAGGGTACAACTGGTAAGCCAATAAGGAGAAGGCATACTTGTATATGTTCTAATCACTAGCTGTGATCTGCAGCAGTAGTTGGGTGTCCCAGGACTTCAGGATATTAACCCTTTTTGGAGTTAAACACAAAGTAAAAGAAAGGATTTTGTTAAAAAGTAAAAAACTCTAAACTAATATATCATTTTATGACTAGGTCATAGTTTTATATATATATATATATATATATATATATATATATATATATATATATATATATATAGATTTCTTTCTTGTTTTTTATATGTTTTAAAATTAGATAATGGTTCTTGCATGAGCACTAAATAAAAGAAAGTAAAATCCAAAGTACGTCTATCCAGCGGAAACAAAAAAGCCTGCTTTAGCGGATTTTACCACTAGATTAGCGCCTCCAGTTTGCCCAGGTGTGAGTGTCCTTAGCTGTATTTTGGTAAAACAGCTCTTTGGGCCTCAGTTTAATTCAGAATATCCACCAATCATTGTCCACTGTAAACAGATCAATTTCATCAAGCAGTCATTTGTTTTTTGTCCATTTTGTCCAATAATGAAATTGCCTGTTCATCTATCAAACGACTCGACGGATCAGCAAAATTCAGACAAATTTACAGTCATCTGAAGCCTGCGTGCACATCTCTAGTCAGTAAACAAGATTCACTTTTTTCTCGTCACATTAAAAAAATTAACTAATTGATTTTCATGTCGCTTTTTGTAAACAAGAAATAATATTTTCACATGAAAGGGTTAAATTAAAAGGACTTGTACTCAAAATGTTTATATCATGTATACAAAAGAACAGCAGTGAAACGTTTTTTTTTTTGTTTTTTTTTTAGTGCAGCAGTTTAAAGGGATAGTAAACCCAAATACTTTATTTCACGATTCAGATTTTTAAGCAACTTTCTAATTTACTCCAATTATCATATTTGCTTCATTCTCTCATTATCCTTTGCTGAAGGAACAGCAGTGCACTACTGGCAGCTAGCTGAACACATCTAGTCAGCCAATCACCAGAGACAAATGTGTGCAGGCACCAATCAGCATCCAGTTTTCACTAGGGTAGGATATGTGCGTATTCTTTTTCAACAAGGGATAACAAGAGAACGAAGGACATTTGAAAATTGAAATTAATAAAAAAAAAAGTGTCTTAAAATGACATGCTCTGTCTGAATCATGCAAGTTTAATTTTGACTTTCCTATCACTTTAATTGTACATCCTGGGACGCTACTGATCACTAAATTATAAAGACAACTCCCACAGAAAAGGGTTGGTTTATTCAGCACAGAAACATTTAAAATAAGAATAAATGTTCAAACATTGTCTTTTGGATGCTGTGGAAAAAATATTTTGAGTATCATATCCCTTTAAAGCTATTTAATAAGTAAATGTATCCACAAGATCTATAGTAACTATTTTTTTTTAATTTGCAGTTCTCCTAGGTAGTACTAATCACTGCGGCAGTGAAAGAAACTCAATATTTGATTCACCATACTCTAGTTAATTAATAAAAATGAAACATTGCATTATAAAGTAAAATGTCTTGTGTTTTTTTTCTGTAAAATACCTTGGAAAACTGTGTGTTTCCATCCACTACATAGAAGATGGAGAGCAAAACTCTGCAACAATTGAGCACAATCGAGGGAGATAAGATAAAGTTACTCATTGGAGAGTTTCAAGTAGTTTGTAATCACCATGTGCAGAGTTTTGCAGATTATTAATAAAGTTGCAATATTTTTAAACCATTCATTTTGTATGTGGGTCTTTTACAAATCAGTATTTAATTACTGATACAGTATATACTGTGCATATATAAACATTTATTGTGTGTGCAGCATTTAATTACTGATATATACTGTACAGATATAAACATTTGTGTGCACAGACCTTTTGTAATACAACACCTAATTACTGATATGTACTGTGCATATATAAACATTTATTGTGTGTGCAGACCTTTTGTAATGTGGCCTTTTGTAATGCTGTGCATATATAAAGATGTGTGTGTGCAGACCTTTCTTTCATGTAATTGGCAAGAGTCCATGAGCTAGTGACGTATGGGATATACAATCCTACCAGGAGGGTCAAAGTTTCCCAAACCTCAAAATGCCTATAAATACACCCCTCGCCACACCCACAATTCAGTTTTGCAAACTTTGCCTTCTATGGATGTGGTGAAGATAGTATTTCCTTTAAAGATCCTTTAGATAGGAAGCTTGAATCTTATCTAAGGAAAGCCTATTTATATTCAGGTCATCCTCTTAGGCCTGCAATTACTTTGGCTGATGTTGCAGCGGCTTCAACTTTTTGGTTGGAGAATTTAGTGCAACAAGAATTGGATTCTGACATATCTAGCATTGTTCGCTTACTGCAACATGCTAATCATTTTATTTGTGATGCCATTTTTGATATTATCAAAATTGATGCTAGATCCATGTCTTTAGCTATTTTAGCTAGAAGAGCTTTGTGGCTTAAATGTTGGAATGGTGATATGACATCTAAGTCTAGATTACTATCTCTTTCTTTCCAAGGTAATAATTTATTTGGTTCTCAGTTGGATTCTATTATTTCAACTGTTACTGGGGGGAAAGGAGTTTTTTGCCTCAGGATAAAAAAAACTAAGGGTAAATCTAAGGCTTCGAATCATTTTCGTTCCTTTCGACAAAACAAGGAACAAAAATCTAATCCTTCCCCCAAGGAATCTGTTTCCAATTGGAAGCCTTCCTCAAATTGGAATAAATCCAAGCCTTTCAAGAAACCAAAGTCAGCCCCTAAGTCCGCATGAAGGTGCAGGCCTCATTCCAGCACAGCTGGCAGGGGCAGATTAAGGTTTTTCAAGGATGTTTGGATAAATTCTGTCCAAAATCAATGGATTCAGAGCATTGTCTCTCAGGGGTACCAAATTGGATTCAGAGTATGACCTCCTGTGAGGAGTTTTTTCACTCATGCATCCCGGTGAATCCAGTAAAAGCTCAGGCTTTTAAGAAGTGTGTTTCAGATCGGGAGGTTTCAGGGGTAATCATGCCAGTTCCTTTTCAGGAACAAGGCCTGGGGTTTTATTCAAATCTATTCATTGTCCCAAAGAAAGAAAATGCATTCAGACCAGTTCTGGATCTGAAAATTTTGAATTGTTATGTAAGAGTACCAACTTTCAAGATGGTAACTATAAGGACTATTCTGCCTTTTGTTCAGCAAGGACATTATATGTCTACAAGCAGGATGCTTACCTTCATATTCCGATTCATCCAGAACATTATCAGTTCCTGAGATTCTCTTTTCTAGACAAGCATTGCCAATTTGTTGCTCTTCCATTTGGCCTAGCAACAGCTCCAAGAATCTTTTCAAAGGTTCTAGGTGCCCTACTCTCTGTAATCAGAGAACAGGGTATTGCGGTGTTTCCTTATTTGGACGATATCTTGGTACAAGCTCAGTCTTTATGTTCTGCAGAATCTCACACGAAACAACTAGTGTTGTTTCTTCGAAAACATGGTTGGAGGATCAATTTACCAAAAAGTTTTTTGATTCCTCAGACAAGGGTCACCTTTTTAGGTTTCCAGATAGATTCAGTGTCCATGACTCTGTCTCTAACAGACAAGAGACGTTTGAAATTGGTTGCAGCATGTCGGCACCTTCAGTCTCAGTCATTCCCTTCAGTGGCTATGTGCATGGAAGTATTAGGCCTCATGACTGCAGCATCGGACGTGATTCCTTTTGCTCGTTTTCACATGAGACCTCTCCAGCTTTGCATGCTGAATCAATGGTGCCAGGATTATACAAATATATCACAATTAATATCCTTAGATCCCAATGGTTGACACTCTCTGATGTGGTGGTTAAATCACCAGCGTTTAGTTCAAGGGGCCCCTTTTGTTCGGCCAACCTGGACTGTGATCACAACAGATGCGAGTCTTTCAGGTTGGAGAGCTGTCTGGGGATCTCTGACAGCACAAGGAGTTTGGAAATCTCAAGAGGCGAGATTACCAATCAATATATTAGAACTCCGTGCAATTCTCAGAGCTCTTCAGTTTTGGCCTCTGTTGAAGAGAGAACCGTTCATTTGTTTTCAGACAGACAATATCACAATGGTGGCATATGTCAATCATCAGGGTGGGACTCACAGTCCCCTAGCTATGAAAGAAGTATCTCGGATACTTGTTTGGGCGGAATCCAGCTCTTGTCTGATTTCTGCGGTTCATATCGCAGGTGTAGACAATTGGGAGGCGGATTATCTCAGCCGTCAGACTTTACATCCAGGGCAGTGGTCTCTCCATCCAGATGTGTTTTCTCAGATTGTTCAGATGTGGGGTCTTCCAGAAATAGATCTGATGGCCTCTCATCTAAACAAGAAACTTCCCAGATACCTGTCCAGTTCCAGGGATTCTCAGGCAGAAGCAGTGGATGCGCTGACACTTCCTTGGTGTTATCAACCTGCTTATATCTTCCCGCCTCTAGTCCTTCTTCCGAGAGTAATCTCCAAGATCATCATGGAACAATCGTTTGTGTTGCTGGTGGCTCCAGCTTGGCCCCACAGGTTTTGGTATGCAGATCTTGTTCGGATGTCCAGTTGCCAACCTTGGCCACTTCCATTAAGGCTGGACCTACTGTGTCAAGGTCCGTTTTTCCATCAGGATCTCAAATCATTAAATTTGAAGGGTTGGAAATTGAACACTTAGTATTAAGTCATAGAGGTTTCTCTGACTCAGTAATTAATACTATGTTACAAGCTCGTAAATCTGTCTCTAGGAAGATTAATTATCAAGTTTGGAAGATTTACATTTCATGGTGTTCTCATAAATTCTCTTGGCATTCTTTTAGAATTCCTAGAATTTTACAGATTCTCCAGGATGGTTTGGATAGGGGTTTGTCTGCAAGTTCCTTGAATGGACAAATCTCTGCTCTTTCAGTTTTATTTCACAGAAAGATTGCTAAACTTCCTGATATTCACTGTTTTGTACAGGCTTTAGTTCGTATTAAGCCCGTCATTAAATCAATTTCTCCTCCTTGGAGTCTTAATTTGGTTTTGAAGGCATTACAGGCTCCTCTGTTTGAGCCTTTGCATTCTTTGGACATTAAACTACTTTCTTGGAAAGTGTTGTTCCTTTTGGCCATCTCTTCTGCTAGAAGAGTGTCTGAGCTATCTGCTCTTTCTTGTGAATCTCCTTTTCTGATTTTTCATCAGGATAAGGCGGTTTTGTGGACTTCATTTAAATTTTTACCTAAGGTTGTGAATTCTAACAACATTAGTAGAGAAATTGTTGTCCTGTCCTTGTATCCTAATCCTAAGAATCCTTTGGAAAGATCCTTACATTCTTTGGATGTGGTAAGAGCTTTGAAATATTATGTTGAAGCTACTAAAGATTTCAGGAAGACTTCTAGTCTATTTGTTATATTTTCTGGTCCTAGGAAAGGTCAGAAGGCCTCTGCTATTTCCTTGGCCTCTTGGTTAAAGCTTTTGATTCATCAAGCTTATTTGGAGTTGGGTCAAGCCCCGCCTCAGAGAATTACAGCTCATTCAACTAGATCAGTCTCCACTTCGTGGGCTTTTAAGAATTAAGCTTCAGTTGATCAGATTTGCAAAGCAGCGACTTGGTCCTCTTTGCATACATTTACTAAATTCTACCGTTTTTATGTATTTGCTTCTTCTGAAGCAGTTTTTGGTAAAAAAAAGTTCTTCAGGCAGCCGTTTCAGTTTAATTCTTCTGCTGCTATTTCAGTTTTTCTTTTCTTCATAGGAATAACTTATATTTGGGTTGTAGATTATTTTTTCAGCATTTGTCTGTTGTTTATTTTTTTCCCTCCCTCTCTAGTGACTCTTGCGTGGAGTTCCACATCTTGGGTATTTGATATCCCATACATCACTAGCTCATGGACTCTTGCCAATTACATGAAAGAAAACATAATTCATGTAAGAACTTACCTGATAAATTAATTTCTTTCATATTGGCAAGAGTCCATGAGGCCCACCCTTTTTATGGTGGTTATGATTTTATGTATAAAGCACAATTATTCCAAATTTCTTTGTTGATCCTTTTTACTCCTTTCTTTATAACCCCTCTACTTGGCTATTCGTTAAACTGAATTGTGGGTGTGGTGAGGGGTGTATTTATAGGCGTTTTGAGGTTTGGGAAACTTTGCCCCTCCTGGTAGGATTGTATATCCCATACGTCACTAGCTCATGGACTCTTGCCAATATGAAAGAAATGAATTTATCAGGTAAGTTCTTACCTAAATTATGTTTTTGTAATGCGGCACTTAATCATATAAAAAAACTATACTTTAATTCCTTACCAAAAAGGGCAGTTTTTGTAAATCTGATAATTTTACAATACAGTATTCTCTATTAAAATCTATGGAAATGATATACAATAAAAATCAGTGATATGCTTTCCAACAGAATGAGAATATAGCCTAAATGTATTAAAATTTGTCTTTATATATTCATTTTAGTTTTGACCCATGCTTGGGGAACAATACAGATCCTTTCAGTCTAAATTATCCTTTAATTAAAGAGGAGAAATAAATTAGTGAATCTAAGTCCTTTGTTCTGAGGGCATAATGTAAAAGCCAGGCCTCATTATCGCAGCAACTGAATTTATTTCACAATACAGTAACATGCATTTTTGACTACTGTCCTTTCTCATTGTTTGTTTGTTTATTTCAGCCAAGCCGAAGGCTCAGTATGCAGCCAGCCAAATATAGCCGTTAACAATGAAAACTTCACTCTGTGCCGCTGACCCCCACTCACCTGAAGCACTACCCAGAATGCAGCGGGGCTGTTTGCTCCAGCAGATCTAAAGGGCAGTTTCTCCTGCCTTTAACGAGTCTGCTGTGCGAAAAAATATCAAACTAATCAAGCATAATCATAAAGAATAGATTTCTGCATTAAGTCCCCTGCTCGATAGTTACTGGGTAATCCAGTTATTTATAGGTAGCCAGTCACGGCATTTAATGCACTGTACTTTTATGCTTCTTGTTAAACGATTTCAGTTCTGATATGGTATAAGGCATTGCAGAGATTAAAAAGCATGCACAAAAAAATGTGATTTAAAGAGAATATCCTTTTCGTACATAGTGATCCTTATATATCCTGAAATGCCTTTAATGACTGGTGTGAGACAATCTGTATACTTGTTTGTTTGTTTGTTTTTATAGCAAGATAGATTTTTGAGAATTGAGAGTGAAAAAAATATAAAGACAGCTATATATGCATCATAGATTCTATCTGCTTCTACATATGGTTGCAAGGTGTCCAGAATTTCATTGGACAGTCGAGTGTTTCAAATGAATGTCCAGTAAAATTCATACAAAAAATAGACACTTTAAGGGACAGTCTACTCCAGAATTTTTATAGAAGATAAATATCCCTTTACTACCCATTCCCCAGTTTTGCACAGCCGACATTGTTGTAATAATATACTTTTTACCTCTGTGATTACCTAGTATCTAAGGCTCTGAAGACTTACCTTTATCTCTGTTCTTTTGACAGACTTGCATTTTAGCCAATCAGTGCTGACTCCTAAATAACTCCACGGGAGTGAGCACAATGTTATGTATGTGGAACACACGAACTAGCACTGTCTAGCAGTGAAAACCTGTCAAAATGCACTGAGATAAGAGGGGGCTTCAAGAGTTTAGAAATTAGCATATAAACCTACCTAGGTTTGGCTTTCAGCAAAGAATACCAAGAGAACAAAGCAAATTTGATGATAAAAGTAAATTGTAAAGTTGTTTAAAATTGCATGCCCTTTCTGCATCATGAAAAACTGTCCCTTTAAATCATTTTCCTAGTGCCCTGGCTATTGCAGGACTTTCATGGTCTGGTAGCTCTGAATATATGTAGCACTTTTCTGTGACTTTGAGAAGGACTTAATCTATTTGTTTAACCACCTTTGCAGAACAGAGGTGCTTGGAGAGTAGTACAAAAAATATATGTTCTAACAATTATGTTTACACTTCAATGTCTCTTTAAATGGCAATTTTTATGATTAACTTCTGATGCATATTTATCAACATGATTTTAAAGGAAACCCAACATTTTAATTTTGAGATTTATACTTAAATATCTATTATCAAATTTGCTTTTTCACTTGCTATCCTTGGTTAAATAACATACCTAGATTAGGTAGCGTGTACATAGGGACTGGTGAGGCTAGAGGGAGGTTTAGTGAATCAGCTGCATATAATGACATAGGGACAGGTGAGACTGGAGGGAGCATTAGTGAATCAGATACATAGAATAACATAGGGGCAGGTGAGGCTGGAGGGAGCTTAAGTGAATCAGCTACATACAATAACATAGGGACAGGTGAGGCTGGAGGGAGCTTTAGTGAATCAGTTACATAGAATAACATAGGGACTGGTGAGGCTGGAGGGAGCTTAAGTGAATCAGCTACATACAATAACATAGGGACAGGTGAGGCTGGAGGGAACTTTAGTGAATCAGCTACATACAATAACATAGGGACTGGTGAGGCTGAAGGGAGCATTAGTGAATCGGCTACATACAATAACATAGGGAGAGGTGAGGCTGGAGGGAGCTTTAGTGAATCAGTTACAAAGAATAACATAGGGATTGGTGAGGCTGGAGGGAGGTTTAGTGAATCAGGTACATACAATAACATAGGGATAGGTGAGGCTGGAGGGAGCTTTAGTGAATCAGGTACATACAATAACATAGGGACAGGTGAAGTTGGAGGGAGCTTTAGTAAATGAGGTACATAGAATAACATAGGGACTGGTGAGGCTGGAGGGAGGTTTAGTGAATCAGGTACATACAATAACATAGGGACAGATGAGAATGGAGGGAGCTTTAGTGAATCAGCTAAATACAATAACATAGGGACAGGTGAGGCTGGAGGGAGCTTTAGTGAATTAGGTACTTAGAATAACATAGGGACAGGTAGGCTGGAGGGAGCTTTAGTGAATCAGCTACATACAGTAACATAGGGACAGGTGAGGCTGGAGGGAGGTTTAGTGAATCAGTTACATAGAATAACATAGGACAGGTGAGGCTGGAGGGAGCTTTAGTAAATCAGGTACATACAATAACACAGGGACAGGTGAGGCTGAAGGGGGCTTTAGTGAATCAGGAACATACAATAACATAGGGACAGGTGAGGCTGGAGGGAGGTTTAGTGAATCAGGTACACACAATAACATAGGGACAGGTGAGGCTGGAGGGAGATTTAGTGAATCAGTTACATACAATAACACAGGGACAGATGAGGCTGGAGGGAGCTTTAGTGAATCAGCTACATACAATAACATAGGGACAGATGAGGCTGGAGGAAGCTTTAGTGAATCAGGTACTTAGAATAACATAGAGACAGGTGAGGCTGGAGGGAGCTTTAGTGAATCAGGTACATACAATAACATAAGGACAGGTGAGGCTGGAGGGAGCTTAAGTGAATCAGCTACATACAATAACATAGGGACAGGTGAGGCTGGAGGGAGCTTTAGTGAATCAGGTACATACAATAACATAGGGACAGGTGAGGCTGGAGGAAGCTTTAGTGAATCAGGTACTTAGAATAACATAGGGACAGGTGAGGCTGGAGTGAGCTTTAGCGAATCAGGTACATACAATAACATAAGGACAGGTGAGGCTGGAGGGAGCTTAAGTGAATCAGCTACATACAATAACATAGGGACAGGTGAGGCTGGAGGGAGCTTTAGTGAATCAGGTACATACAATAACATAGGGACAGGTGAGGCTGGAGGGAGCTTTAGTGAATCAGTTACATAGAATAACATAGGGACTGGTGAGGCTGGAGGGAGCTTTAGTGAATCAGCTACATACAATAACATAGGGACTGGTGAGGCTGAAGGGAGCATTAGTTAATCGGCTACATAAAATAACATAGGGACAGGTGAGGCTGGAGAGAGCTTTAGTGAATCAGTTACATAGAATAACATAGGGACTGTGAGGCTGGAGGGAGGTTTAGTGAATCAGGTACATACAATAACATAAGGACAGGTGAGGCTGGAGGGAGCTTTAGTGAATCAGGTACATAGAATAACATAGGGACAGGTGAGGTTGGAGGGACCTTTAGTAAATCAGTTACATAGAATAACATAGGGACAGGTGAGGCTGAAGGGAGCCTTAGTGAATCAGGTACATAGAATAACATAGGGACTGGTGAGGCTGGAAGGAGGTTTAGTGAATCAGGTACATAGAATAACATAGGGACAGGTGAGACTGGAGGGAGCTTTAGTGAATCAGCTAAATACAATAACATAGGGACAGGTGAGGCTGGAGGGAGCTTTAGTGAATCAGGTACATACAATAACATAGGGACAGGTGAGGCTGGAGGGAGGTTTAGTGAATCAGGTACATACAATAACATAGGGACAGGTGAGGCTGGAGGGAGCTTTAGTGAATCAGATACATACAATAACATAGGGACAGGTGAGGCTGGAGGGAGATTTAGTGAATCAGTTACATATAATAACATAGGGACAGGTGAGGCTGGAGGGAGCTTTAGTGAATCAGCTACATACAATAACATAGGGACAGGTGAGGCTGGAGGAAGCTTTAGTGAATCAGCTACATAGAATACATAGGGACTTGTGAGGCTGAAGGGAGCATTAGTGAAACGGCTACATACAATAACATAGGGACAGGTGAGGCTGGAGGGAGCTTTAGTGAATCAGTTACATAGAATAACATAGGGACAGGTGAGGCTGGAGGGAGCTTAAGTGAATCAGCTACATACAATAACATAGAGACAGGTGAGGCTGGAGGGAGCTTTAGTGAATCAGCTACATACAATAACATAGGGACTGGTGAGGCTGGAGGGAGCTTAAGTGAATCAGCTACATAGAATACATAGGGACAGGTGAGGCTGGAGGGAGCTTTAGTGAAACGGCTACATACAATAACATAGGGACAGGTGAGGCTGGAGGGAGCTTTAGTGAATCAGTTACATAGAATAACATAGGGACAGGTGAGGCTGGAAGGAGCTTTAGTGAATCAGTTACATAGAATAGCATAGTGACAGGTGAGGCTGGAGAGAGCTGTAGTGAATCAGGTACATAGCATAACATAGGGACTGGTGAGGCTGGAGGGAGCTTTAGTGAATCAGATACAAAGAATAACATAGGGACAGTTGAGGTTGGAGGGAGCTTTAGTGAATCAGCTACATACAATAACAGGGACCGGTGAGGCTGGAGAGAGCTTTAGTGAATCAGGTGCTTAGAATAACATAGGGACAGGTGAGGCTGGAGGGAGGTTTAGTGAATCAGGTACATAGAATAACATAGGGACAGGTGAGGCTGGAGGGAGGTTTAGTGAATCAGGTACATAGAATAACATAGGGACAGGTGAGGCTGAAGGGAGCTTTAGTGAATCAGTTACATACAATAACATAGGGACAGGTGAGGCTGGAGGGAGGTTTAGTGAATCAAGTACATAGAATAACATAGGGACAGGTGAGGCTGGAGGGAGCTTTAGTGAATCAGTTACATAGAATAACATAGGGACAGATGAGGCTGGAGGGAGCTTTAGTGAATCAGGTACATAGAATAACATAGGGACAGGTGAGGCTGGAGGGAGGTTTAGTGAATTAGGTACATAGAATAACATATGGACAGGTGAGGCTGGAGGGAGGTTTAGTAAATCAGGTACATAGAATAACATAGGGACAGGTGAGGCTGGAGGGAGCTTTAGTGAATTAGGTACATACAATAACACAGGGACAGGTGAGGCTGGAGGGAGCTTTAGTGAATCAGCTACATACAATAACATAGGGACAGGTGAGGCTGGAGGAAGCTTTAGTGAATCAGGTACTTAAAATAACATAGGGACAGGTGAGGCTGGAGGGAGCTTTAGTGAATCAGGTACTTAGAATAACATAGGGACAGGTGAGACTGGAGGGAACTTTAGTGAATCAGGTACATACAATAACACAGGGACAGGTGAGGCTGAAGGTAGCTTTAGTGAAACTAATTATAGGTGCTGCCATTTTGGAACCTAGGTTACACTGCAGGTATCTGAAGGAGAGTTACTGCACATGAGCAAACACATCAGCACTGGGATACAGTGAATCCTAGATTTCAACATTGTGGCACCCATGACTAGATGGAGGGGGGAATAACTTAATACTACGCTTATCAAATGTATTGTCTAATGTCTCTTTAACTAGCGACTCTCGGCTGTCACAAGGGGCAGGTACAAGTCAGTTTTGCGAGTTGCTGTGAGTTTAGACATTAATTTCACAAACAGACGCCTAGATTATGAGTTTTGTCGTAATGGTGTGCGGTGCTAACGAGCAGTTTATGCTCACCACTCACCTACAGACAGCGCTGGTATTACAGGTTTTTACAAACCCGGCGCTAGCCGCAGAAAAGTGAGCGGAGAGCAAAATTTAGCTCCACATCTCACCTCAATACCAGCGCTGCTTACGTTAGCGGTGAGCTGGTAAAACGTGCTCGTGCACGATTTCCCTATAGAAATCAATGGGGCAGAGCCGGCTGAAAAAAAACACCTGCAAAAAAGCAGCGTAAAGCTCCTAACGCAGCCCCATTGATTCCTATTGGGAAATAAAATTTATGTTTACACCCTAACATGAACCCCGAGTCTAAACACCCCTAATCTTACACTTATTAACCCCTAATCTGTCGCCCCTGACATCGCCAACACCTGCATTATATTATTAACCCCTAATCTGCCGCTCCGGACACCGCCGCCACCTACATTATACTTATGAACGCCTAATCTGGTGCCCCCAACATTGCCGACACCTACATTATATTTATTAACCCCTAATCTGCTACCCCCAATGTCGCTGCAACCTACCTACACTTATTAACCCCAATCTGCCGCCTCCAACATCACCGCCGCTATAATAAACATATTAACCCCTAAACTGCTGCACTTCAATCCTATTGGCTGATTGGAACAACCAATAGAATGCAACCTCAATCCTATTGGCTGTTCTAATCAGCCAATAGGATTGAAGTTCAATCCTATTTACTGATTGCATCAGCCAACAGAATTTTTTCTACCTTAATTCCGATATGCTGAAAGAATTCTATCAGCCAATCGGAATTGAATGGACGCCATCTTGGATGACGTCATTTAAAGGAACCTTCATTCAGTCGTCGGATGAAGAAAGAAGAGGATGCTCTGCGTCAGATGTCTTGAAGATGGACCCGCTCCGGATGAAGATAGAAGATGCCGTCTGGATGAAGACTTCTGCCCGTCTGGAGGACCTCTTCTTCCCGGCTTGGATGAAGACTTCTGCCCGTCTGGAGTGCCACTTCGCCGGCTTCCTTGAGGACTTCGGCCCGGTTGAGTGAAGACTTCTCAAGGTAGGGTGATCTTCAAGGGGTTAGTGTTAGGTTTTATTAATGGGGGATTGGGTGGGTTTTAGAGTAGGGTTGGGTGTGTGGGTGGTGGGTTTTAATGTTGGGGGGTATTGTACTTTTTTTTACAGGTAAAAGAGTTGATTACTTTGGGGCAATAGCCCCACAAAAGGCCCTTTTAAGGGCTATTTGTAATTTAGTATAGGTTAGGGCTTTTTATTATTTTGGGGTTTTTTTTAATTTTATTAGGGGGATTAGATTAGGTGTAATTAGTTTAAAAATCTTGAAATTATTTTATTATTTTCTGTAATTTAGTGTTTGTTTGTTTGTTTTCGTACTTTAGATAATTGTATTTAATTGTATTTAATTGTATTTAATTGTATTTAATTTAGGGAATTAATTTAATTATAGTGTAGTGTTAGGTGTAATTGTAACTTAGGTTAGGTTTTATTTTACTGGTAAATTTGTCTTTATTTTAACTAGGTAGCTATTAAATAGTTAATAACTATTTAATAACTATTCTACCTAGTTAAAATAAATACAAAGTTGCCTGTAAAATAAAAATAAATCCTAAGCTAGCTACAATGTAACTATTAGTTATATTGTAGCTAGCTAAGGGTTTATTTTATAGGTAAGTATTTAGTTTTACATAGGAATAATTTAGTTAGTTGTAGTAATTTTATTTAGATTTATTTAAATTATATTTAAGTTAGGGGGGTGTTAGGGTTAGGGTTAGACTTAGATTTAAGGGATAATAACTTTAATATAGTGGCGGCGATATTGGGGGCGGCAGATTAGGGGTTAATAAATTTTGTTAGGTATCGGCGATGTTAGGAACGGCAGATTAGGGTTAATAAAATTTACCTTGTGTTTGCGAGGCAGGAGTGCGGCGGTTTAGGGGTTAATATATTTATTATAGTGGCGGCGATGTCCGGTTTGGCAGATTAGGGGTTAAAATTTTTATTTTAGTGTTTGCGATGTGGGGGGGCCTCGGTTTAGGGCTTAATAGGTAGTTTATGGGTGTTAGTGAACTTTTTAGCACTTTAGTTAAGAGTTTTATGCTACGGCATTAGATCATAAAACTCTTAACTACTGACTTTAAAATGCAGTACCAGGCTTGACAGGAGAGGGTCTACTGCTCACTTTTTGGAAGACTTGTAATACCGGCGCTATGCAAGTCTCATTGAAAAAATAGGATACGCAATTGACGTAAGTGGATTTGCTGTATTTTCGAGTCTGGCCGAAAAAGTGAGCGGTGAGCCTGTCATGTCAAGACTCATAATATCAGCGGACGCTGCTTTTTAAGGCTAACGCAAGACTCATAATCTAGTAGAGATTTTCTTACGTCTAGGTGGTCCCACGTTCCTTTTACTGTTTTCTGTGTACACAAAGCACAGATGTGTTTTGTCTTCTTTTGTCTCACTATCAATCTCTGAACATTTTAGACAAAGTGTCTCGGTTCCACCAGGTTCCCTTAATTTCCCTGGATATTGCTGAGCTCAGTAATTACAGGTAGTGCGCCACGTCCCCCCTCTTCCTGGGAGAATTCGGGCACTGCATATCAGGAAGTGTAAAACGCACTTAACAGTTTCTCAAACCCCTGTGCCAGTCAATTAACCGACACAGCCGCCTTTGAGTAATCTGCAGAGAAAACAGATAAAGAGGCCTTGCTAGGATTTGCTGCTCTGGAAAGAAGCTTTAATAGAATTTTTTTTTTTTGGCGTTAACAGTTATCTGAGGCCGGGGAGAAGAAGACTTGTGTACGCTGATCAGACAGAGAAAACACAAACAGTCTTGTTATTTTATGACCCACTCTTGTCATCTGCTATTCCAATACTGACCCCTGTTTTGTTTACAAAAACAACAATCTATCAAACAAGGCTGCTGTTCAGAACACTTTCTTGTTCTGAATACACTGCAGACCCCAGGATAATCATCTGCAGACCTTTAGTAGCCTTAGCTTATAATAAAAAGTGCAATAGTCTGCCATGAGTGTTTAACCTGCAGATTATTAGAGCCTTCTTTGTCTGAGATGGACCCAAGGCTGACCAACATGAAGTGAAGGAGTTTTAGAGAAAAGCAGCAGTGTATGTAGTTTTGTGTTGCCCTTGATATAGAGAGATATGTAGCCCCAGAACACCCATCTAAAACAATTATAGCTACTATAATTCACATATATTTCTCAAACCAGAGGAGAGGAACATGTGGAGGTGTCATGCCCCCACACTAGACAATCACTGGTTCCTGATAAAATAAAAAAATAAAATTATTGGAGAACATAGGTTGGGAAGGTGTAAAATACAGAATAAAAACAATATCCTATATTCACCTTGCAGTGATATTTAATTAAAAAAAATTAAAAAAAAAGTACACAATATAAAAAGTGCAACAATGTATCACTGTGTATATAAGAGAAAGGATATAGTCCAAATTGTAGTACATTTTGACACGTAGAATCTGTGCAATGTAACCTCAAAGAGAAAATGCAGACATAGCGTGACTGTAAAATAATGGCTTTTATGAAATTTAAAATCACCTTACTCACATTAATGAGAGCTATGACAGAGCTCTCAGGTTTTGAGCAGTTGTTAATTAGATGTTTCTCCCAGCATCAACCCCGATGGAACTTCGTTTGACTCAGATTGAAGGAGAGTATATACAGTGGGTATTGAAAGGAATCACCCCTCTTGAAAATAATCACATTTTGTTGCTTTACAGCCTGAAACAAAGACAGAAACAGTTTTTGTTTATCCAGTTGTAATTACTCAGTGCAACGTATAACATCCAAGTGAAAGATATATCATCAATATGTTAGGCAAAAATAAAGACAATTCAAAAACAGAATCACTGAGTTGGAAAAAGGATCACCCCCTCCTAAAATTACTTGTAAACTCAATCAGGTGTAGCAAATCACCTTCTCAACGCCACACACAGAGCCATTTGACCTTCAACTGTGATCAGCTATGGGCATATTGATTAGCTCAGCATGAAAACAGCTTTCCTGGAGCATTTCAGTCCCTGGTAGTGCAACTGAAGCAAACAATCAACTATGGGTGGCAAGGCACTGTCAAAAGATCTCTGGGATAAAGCTGTTGACAGGCACAAGTCAGGAGATGGATACAAAAAATATCAAAGGCTTTATCAATAGAAGCACAGTGAAGTCTATTATTAAGAAGTAGTATTTGGTACAACACAGACCCTCTCTGGATCAGGCCGTCGCTCCAAACTGGATGAAAGAGCCAGAAGGAAACTGGTCAGAGAGGCTACTAAGAGGCTCACAGCAACACTGAAGCAGTTGCAGTAATTTATGACAAAGAGTGGTCATTGTGTGCATGTGACAACAATATCACAAATTCTCCACAAATGTGGCTTGTATGGAAAGGTTGCAAGAAAAAAAGCCACTCCTCAAGAAAGGCCACATGCAGTCACGACTGAGCTTTGCCATAACACACCTAGGAGATTCTGAGGCCACATGGAAAAAGGCGTTATGTTAAGATGAGACTAAAAATGAATTACCGTATTTTCCATAAGACGCACCTGACCATAAGACGCACCTAGTTTTTAGAGGAGGAAAACAAGAAAAAAAATATATAATATAATTTCTATTTCCTGATGCCTGATGTGCCAAGGGGAGGGGGCTAACCCTAAACCCTAACCTTAAACCCCTAACCCTAAAAACCCTAAACCCCTAACCCTAATAACCCTAACCCGCAATGCCAATTTTTAAAACATTAAGGGCCACATTTAAATTCTTACCGGTATATAAAAAAAATTCACCTGCTCCTCCAGCCCACAAACAGTAAAACTATGTGGTGCATTTTTTGGCAGTATATGGCTCACCTTTTGTCAGTGTTCTTCACCGGGATAAGTTCTGCTCCACAGTAGCACTAGCTGCAGCAGATCCCCGGGCCTTCACACAGCAGCTTCCGGTGCCCCCAGTCTCGGCTGAAAAGCTCTGCCCTGCTCCCGCACCGTCCTTTCTCATTCACTTCTCAGACAGTGACAGATAACCTGCGCCCAGGAAGTGGGACTCAGCAAGACAGTGCAACCAATTAGGGGATGCGACACCATCGCCACTGTTAACCCCGCTAATGGTAAATAGCCTAAATATGCAAGCGCAGGGCCTGCATTCGCTCCATAAGACTCACAGACATTTTCCCTTACTTTTGAGGGGGGAATTTGGCCTCAACACCAAACAATATGTCTGGAGGAAATCCAATACAGCTCACCATCCAAATAACACCATACCTACAGTAAAGCATGGAGTTGGTAAAATCATATGGGGGTGTTTCTCTGCAGCAGGGACTGGAGCACTTGTCAGGATAGAAGGAATAGTGGATGAGGCAAAATACCGTCAAATTCTTGAGGAAAATCTGCTGCCCTCTGCCAGGAAGTTGTCTATGGGAAGGTTTACCTGACCCAAAGCATGCAGCAAAAATGATCACACAGTGGTTAAAGGAGAAAAAGGTGAATGTCCTTGCATGGCCTAGTCAGAGCCCAGACTTAAACCCCATTAAATATCTGTGGCATGACTTGAAGACTGCAGTCCACAAACGGTCACCGTCAAATGTAATGGAACTGGAGCAGTTCTGCAAAGAAGAGTGGGCAAATATTGTACAGTCTAAATGTGCAAAGTTAGTAGAGACATTTCCCAACCAACTAAAGGCTGCAATTAAAGCAAAAGGTGGTTCAACAAAATACTGACACAAGGGGGTGATCCTTTTTCTAACTCAGTGACTCTGTTTTTGAATTGTCTTTATTTTTGCCTGACATGTTGGTGTTATATCTTTCACTTGGATGTTATAAGGTGCACTGAGTAATTACAACTGGATAAACAAAAACTGTGTCTGTCTTTATTTCAGACTGCAAAGCAACAAAATGTGATTATTTTCAAAACCCACTGTATAGTAAAGTATTGTTTAAATTTAAAACCAGCAAACGATGATGAAATTTTACTCACGTGCGTGAGACCTAATAACTGTGCTCTCAGGATAGAAGGCATAAAAATATCATTCACTCCCAGTTAAGTGAAAGGACTCTTGGATAAATAAAGAGCATGATAAATTTATTAAAACATTAAAAATTGTAAAAGCACATAATGGATCAAACTCAGGAGTACATCACAGGACTAAGTACATTACTATGATCGAATCTACGGTGGAGTAGCTGACACCAACTCTCACTAAGCATCCCTCTACCGATGTTGGATTCGATCAGATGTGTACAAAAAAGTTTGTCACAAATGCGTCCAGCGTTAAGTCTCCGATGTACGTTTCACTGATACTTCAGCTTTTTCAAGGAGAATATCTCTATCCGTCCTGATCTTGTATATAAAGGTGTTTCTGTCTCCTAATTGATAGAATTGTTTAGTCTACAATCATCTTATGTGTTGGTAAGGATCAAAAAACTGTAACTGTAACACTTATATTCAGTCAGCCATGATACTGTTTACACAATTACATATCAATATCACTATAATTCACAAAAAAACATATTTATAAAAACAGACAAATAATCTTAATAAAAACTCTATCTTTTTAAGAAACAATTTAATCACGGGATTCGAACCTAGGTATTTAAATTCTAAGTTCTCTAAAATAATCGCTAGACTATCTGGGATTTTGTCTATTTTAAAAACCGACTTGATGCTAGTTATTTTCTTCTATATTTTGGCCACTTCTTTCCTATATAATCATAATCTTATGTTATAATTATGTTTTGCTTGTTTGTCTCAGAAATTTCAAAGTTATAATATCAACTTTAATATTTATAATAAAAAGGTTATTTTGGAAATAATTAGTAGAACCTTTAAATAAATTGTATATTAACTTAAAGGGGCTGATTTACTATGCCCCGAATAGGGCCAACTTGCCCTGTTTCCGCACGAGCCTTCAGGCTCGCCAGAAACAGGAGTTAAGAACAGTGGTCTTAAGACCGCTGCTCCAAAACTGGATCCGCTGCCTCTGAGCGGCGTACAGCAATTAACCCAATCGAATACGATTGGGTTGATTGACACCCCCTGCTAGTGGCCGATTAGTCGTGAATCTGCAGGGGGCGGCATTGCACAAGCAGTTCACTAGAACTGCCTATGCAATGCTAAATGCCAACAGCGTACGCTGTCGGCATTTAGCGATGTCTGTCGGACATGATACGCTACAGCGTATCATGTCGGATAGACATTGTTATATCGCCCCAAAGCCTTTGTTTCTGTTATTAGTTGGACTGAACTCCAAAATAAAATTATATAGAGGTACAAATATTATGCCAGAGCGCTACCCCTCAAAAAGTGCTCACCTCTACAAAATTCTGCTGTTCTTTGTACAGGTCCTGACCAAAATATGTCTCCTGGAGAACTAAGATTTGGGGACATTTTCCCCCTAGACTGAGGCATTTTAGATCAATTTATTGTTGATCTATGGATCATGTCAATGCAGTGATGGTGGGTTTTTACAACCAGATCTTTGTTGGAACGTTGAGATTAGCCTAAATTCCAAATAATTTTGGTTTCAAAATAAAGTAGTTGTGTGTTCATAGTCTTAATTACTGGAGGCCATAATTGGTGTAAATGAGTATTCTATGTAAAAAGCAAACTTTAAAATTATTGTTGCATTTGAATAGAATAACAAATCTGCCAGTTTAGTTGAGATTAGGTCTTGCTACAACCCCTGATAATATGAAGTAAATCCGTTCAGTAGTTTTGAGTTTCTAAGATGTTTAGTTGACACTTAGAGTATGACCAATCCATATGAATATTTTTAGACAAAGCTACAGTACAAATCACTGCAGTTACCTTCATATAACTTGACGTGCAATTTAATTTCATGGGATAGTATTTTCATTTTTTCATGAAAAACTAGGTGGTAGCAGCAGTAGATCTCATCTTTGGCAGAACAATCGGAGAAATGTTTTGCACATCTAAAGATGCGGTTTTGAAAGCTAGATTAAAAAATGACTAATTTATAATATATATATATATAATATGTATTTTTAATCTTTTTCACTATATTATAAATGAAACAGTGCTCAGAAATCTCCTAAACATTAACATTTACAGCTCATTTAGTACAAAGGAGTAGTCAAAATATTTGCACAAAGGGTTTGCTTGTAAACACATTTAACCTGTGTCTCAGACGTCATTGGGAAATTCCTGGTTTCAATTGTCTTTTAGTGGAAATTCTTAAACTTGAACTCTCCAAAGTGTTGAACCTTCGGTAATAAAATTAAATTTTTCTGGGTTAGTCGCGACAGTTATGGCATGTTTGCATGTAGTTTATTGGAGGGAATTGCAGAGTTTACATATCAAATTTCTGTTAAGCGACAGCTCAAACCAAAAATTTGTTTTTACTTCCTTTACAGAGAGCATTTTTTTAGCTATATTTTTCATTTATGTATTTTTTCAGGTTATATAATGCATACCGGCCCTCTTTGGCAGTCAGAAGAGTAATGTCACTGAATCAGTTGTAAATTCTCCACACTGTTAGCAGAGTCTCTGACAGAGAAGAAACTGAAAGATGAATGTGTTTAAATGATCCCACTTCTGACACCACTTTCCATCATAATTACTACTATTAATATATTTTAAGATTTGTGTAGCTTAAACACTTTTTTATCCTTCACAGATTTTAGGTTCTGACGATAATTGGTATAAAGCAGAGCTCCAAGGCAGTGATGGATATGTTCCCAAAAACTATGTGGAGGCTCAATTCCCAAGGTCAGTAACTGATATTCCAACATGGTTAAGAAAACTGCACTGTTAAATAGAACCATATGCTTGAAACTAGAAGGTAGTAGAGAAGCCTTATAGTGAATATCACCCTAAATCCGGTGAACAATCTGGGATAAATATGCAGCAAGAATCCCTGAAATAAAAAAAAAAATATCTAAATCTAAAATTCATGAGCCTGGCGAGAAGTTTCACACCAATCCCCATGTGGGTACATTTCACTGAATGATCTAAGAGAAGGGTCTGAACCAGGAAATACCTGCGAGTTGTGAGCTCACCTACATAAAAAGCAATGAAGCTCAGTAGAATGCAGATTCTCGCAAGGGAGAGTGAAGGTGACAGGGAGTACTCAGGACGCACAGCGCAATTTACCTTATATTCTTCTCTATTTTCGTACGCATTTTGATTTTCTTCACTTTAATAACCACAATGTGTATTTTTGAAACAAACTCACCAGCCTTTATTTAGTGAGATGATACTGCAAGACCTACAGACATGAAATAGTAAATTGTGATACAAATTGCACAGGAACGTCATACACACCCAAGGAACGCCTTCGCCAACTCAGCAAGACTCATTTTGCAATAGAAACATAAGTAACTATTCAAAGTTTTAAATCTTGTTTTCAATTTCAACTTTGTTTACATATATTACTGTGAATGTTAACTACGAATTTTTAGTTTACATTAAATAATGAAACCCAATTTTTTTCTTTTATGATTCAAATAGAACATACATTTTTAAACAACTTTCCAATTTACTTCTATTATCAAATGTGTTTCATTCTCTCGATATCCTTTGTTGAAGGAACAGAAATCCACTACTGGGAGCTAGCTGAACACATTGGTAAACCAATGAAAATAGGTATATATGTGCATCCACCAATCAGCAGCTAGTTCCCAGCTACTAAGCCTACCTAGGTAAGCTTTTCAACAAAGGATACTGAGAGAACTAAATCGAATAGATAATAGAAGTGAATTGAAAATTGTATGCTCTGAGTAATATTGGGTTGAATGTCTCTTCAAGAACTGTTTGATTATCATAATGTAAATTGGTGTTTTGCTCAGTGTTTTTAACATCTATTTGGCACTGTATACATGTATGATATGATTTAGGTTTTTACCATATAAATTGAATGCAGCTTTGCAATGCTTATTTTTTTGAGCACTATCCTGCACGTATGTATCTCACCGTGATCGCATACAGTAATGTAGGATAGCGAGATACACAGCTCACAGTGTATAATCTGCCTTTAGATTGTCCCGGCCATCATGGACCTATTAGCACTAATGAATTATTTAGATCACATTTCTTAGCGAGTAGCTGGAAATCAACAGGCCCTGATAATAGTTTAAAGTGACTTAAAAGTAAAAATTCAACTTTCCAGATTCAACAAGAGCGAACATGATCAGAGAAACAAATTGGCGCTCCTACTAGTTTGTTATTTGTTGGTCCTGTATTGCAGATGGTACTACAAGGGCATTTCCCGCGCTGAAGCTGAGAGCACGCTCATGGCACGGCACCTGGGATCATTCATCATGCGAACCAGCCAGACATCCAAGGGAGAGTTCTCTATCTCCGTCAGGTACCTCGGCCTGTCAGTGCACCGTGTCACACACAGAATAACATTTATCAGCAAGTTATCCGTAGTTAACATGCTGTATATGTCACCATGGAATAGGAGGCATCATTATTTGCCATTAGGGGACATTATATTCAAAAGCTGTTAAAAGGGACGGTCTAGTGAAAATTAAACTTGCATGATTCAGTCATTTTAAACAACTTTCCAATTTTACTTTTATTATCAAATTTGCTTTTTTCCTTTGATATTCTTTGTTGAAACGAAACCTAGGTAGGTTCATATGCTAATTCATAAACCCTTGAAGGACGCCCTTTATCTCAATCCATTTGACAGGTTTTCGCAGCTAGAGGGTGTTAATTCATGTGTGCCATACAAATAACATTGTGCTCACTCCTGTGGAGTTACCTAGGGGTCAGCACGGATTGGCTAAAATGCAAGTCTATCAAAATAACTAAAATAAGGGGGCAGTCTGCAGAGGGTTAAATACAAGGTAATCACAGAGGTAAAAAGTATATTAATATAACTGAGATAAGGGGCAGTCTGCAGAGGCTTAGATACAGGGTAATCACAGAGGTAAAAAGTATATTAATATAACTGAGATAAGGGGCAGTCTGCAGAGGCTTAGATACAAGGTAATCACAAAGGTATAAAGTACATTAATATAACTGCAGTCTGCAGTGGGTTAGATACAAGGTAATCACAGAGGTAAAAAGTATATTAATATAACTGAGATAAGCAGCAGTCTGCAGAGGCTTAGATACAAGGTAATCACAGAGGTAAAAAGTATATTAATATAACCGTGTTTGTTATGCAAAATAGGGGAATGGGTGATAAAGGGATTATCTATCTTTTTAAACAATAACAATTCTGGAGTACATTGTCCCTTTAACAGGACACGGTAGTGCTATTTGTAAAGCAAGGTAGTCACTTTCATATACTAATAAAAGCAAGTCTATCAAAATAACTAAAATAAGGGGGCAGTCTGCAGAGGGTTAGATACAAGGTAATCACAGAGGTAAAAAGTATATTAATATAACTGAGATAAGGGGCAGTCTGCAGAGGCTTAGATACAGGGTAATCACAGAGGTAAAAAGTATATTAATATAACTGAGATAAGGGGCAGTCTGCAGAGGCTTAGATACAGGGTAATCACAGAGGTAAAAAGTATATTAATATAACTGAGATAAGGGGCAGTCTGCAGAGGCTTAGATACAAGGTAATCACAAAGGTATACAGTATATTAATATAACTGAGATAAGGGGCAGTCTGCAGAGGCTTATATATAAGGTAATAACAGAGGTATAAAGTATATTAATATAACTGAGATAAGGAGCAGTCTGCAAAGGGTTAGATACAAGGTAATCACAGAGGTAAAAAGTATATTAATATAACTGAGATAAGCAGCAGTCTGCAGAGGCTTAGATACAAGGTAATCACAGAGGTAGAAAATATATTAATATAACTGAGATAAGGAGCAGTCTGCAGAGGCTTAGATACAAGGTAATCACAGAGGTAAAAAGTATATTAATATAACCGTGTTTGTTATGCAAAACAGGGGAATGGGTGATAAAGGGATTATCTATCTTTTTAAACAATAACCATTCTGGAGTACATTGTCCCTTTAACAGGACACGGTAGTGCTATTTGTAAAGCAAGGTAGTCACTTTCATATACTATTAAAAGCATGTATACAATATGTTTCTGTCTGCAAAAATGCTTCTTGTAAATGTTAGCACTGATAGATAAATACTTAATGATATTCGTGTGTAACTGCGAATATGGCGGCAAGAAATGCTGGTTATGTTGTTGAACACATGCTAATGTTTATATGGTAAATAGTCATCCGTTTGTAAAGTAGCGCTGTTCACTGTGCTAACTTGCAACAGAAGCATTTTTTTGCAAACAGAGCTACATTTATATATTCACACATGCAAACTTATACACATATACACTCACTTATACACACACTCCCCTATACATACACATATATACACACACACTCAGCTATACATACACATATATACACACACACACACTCACCTATACATACACATATATACACACACACACTCACCTATACATACACATATATACACACTCACCTATACATACACATATATATACACACACACACACTCACCTATACATACACATATATACACACACTCAGCTATACATACACATATACACACACACACTCAGCTATATATACACATATACACACACACACCTATACATACAAATATATACTCACACACACTCACCTATACATACACATATATTCTCACATACACACACACTCACCTATACATACACATATATACTCACATACACACACACTCACCTATACATACACATATATACTCACATACACACACACTCACCCATACATACACATATATACTCACATACACACACACTCACCTATACATACACATATATACTCACACATACTCACCTATACATACACATATATACTCACACACACTCACCTATACATACACATATATACTCACACACACACTCACCTATACATACACAGACATACTCACACACTCACCTATACATACACATATATACTCACACACACACTCATGTACACCTATACACATATACTCACACACACATGTACACCTATACAGATATACTCACATACACACACACATGTACACCTATACACATATACGCACATACACACACATGTACACCTATACACATATACGCACACACACACACATGTACACCTATACAGAAACTCACATACACACATGTACAGCTACACACATATACACACATACACACACATGTACACCTATACAGATATACTCACATACACACACGTACACCTACACACATATATGCACATACACACACATGTACACCTATACACATATACTCACATACACACACACATATACACTTATACATATATACTCACATAGGTACCTATACATACACATATATACTCACATACACACACATGTACACCTATACACATATACTCACATACACACACACATGTACACTAATACATATATACTCACATAGGCACCTATACATACACATATATACTCACATACACACACATGTACACCTATACACATATACTCACATACACACACACACATGTACACTAATACATATATACTCACATAGGCACCTATACATACACATATATACTCAAATACACACACATGTACACTTTTACACATGTACTCACAAACACACAAAGATACTCGCATACACACATAGATACTCACATACACACATGCACATCTATACACACACACACATATATGTATATATATATATATATATATATATATATATATATATATATATATATATATATATACATACCCACCACATATACTGTTTAGCTTTTTTATTTTTTATTAAATTCTACAAACTTTCCTGTCTTTGACCTCATTTTTTGTAGCATCTTGTGAATTCCCCTACATAGACCCCTCTCACAGCCTTGGGAGCGTCAAATCAAAATGACACGTATTGTCAGGTTACACTCTGCATCATATAACACTGCAAAAATAATCTAAAACTATACAAATATGTCAGATGTTAAACAACACAATGTACAGGGTGACTAGAATAGAGTACAATACTCCCCTCTCAAATGACCGCTGCTCTCTAACAGTCTCTCCCAACCGGACTGTGAGTAGAAAGTGAATCGAATATATAGAGGCGCTGATCTTGAATCTCGTGTATATGGACGTACACACTGAAGAAAGAAAAACTTGGCTTGTGATTTGCAGAAGTTAACAACAAATTAATGTGCAGTATACTCACTCCGAAAAATTCAGAGTTCAGCTTCTTCGAAAGGTTTTTCTGTCTCAACTTTCCCAATTTCCACACTGTGTTTGTGTCTGTGGATAATGAAAATTGCACTGCAGGTAATTGAATCTTTTGCTTGATAAAAAGTGCAATATACTCACTCCGATAAATTTCGGAATCCGGCTCCTCAGAACGTATTGTGTAGTTTGAAATTACTTCCAAAAAGGCAGCAAAAATACTTGTTGTGGTAAAAAACAAATATTTATTAAAACATAATGAAATGCTCTTATTTATCTTGGCTCTACGCGTTTCAACGACAGTGTCGTCTTTTTCAAGAGCAGTACAATTGTTTTTACTGCTCTTGAAAAAGACGACACTGTCGTTGAAACGCGTAGAGCCAAGATAAATAAGAGCATTTCATTATGTTTTAATAAATATTTGTTTTTTACCACAACAAGTATTTTTGCTGCCTTTTTGGAAGTAATTTCAAACTACACAATACGTTCTGAGGAGCCGGATTCCGAAATTTATCGGAGTGAGTATATTGCACTTTTTATCAAGCAAAAGATTCAATTACCTGCAGTGCAATTTTCATTATCCACAGACACAAACACAGTGTGGAAATTGGGAAAGTTGAGACAGAAAAACCTTTCGAAGAAGCTGAACTCTGAATTTTTCGGAGTGAGTATACTGCACATTAATTTGTTGTTAACTTCTGCAAATCACAAGCCAAGTTTTTCTTTCTTCAGTGTGTACGTCCATATACACGAGATTCAAGATCAGCGCCTCTATATATTCGATTCACATCATATAACACTGACCTAACTGCAATCACATGATAAGATAATCCTGTATATAATTAGTGCATGCTGGACATATAATATGCTTATTTTATTTATACATGCATAGAGCTGTTGCTGAGGCACACACATATCACATGCATACCGAGATATGCATGAATACAGACACATAAACATATATGTACTGGCACATATAGCACATCTGATGCTACATATAATGTATCACTTATTGAAAAAGGGATATAAATTACTGTTAACTGCAAGATTTTCAGTGGTATTGCAATAATTTAACATACTATTTAAATGTGGAAACTTTCCTGGAGCATTAACACCTTGTTTGCTGACCAGATCTTTCCCACCACATTTATAGACTGTCATTTTGTTAGCAAACTGTTCCATTGTTTTGTAGTATATTATCAGCTGTGCTGATGCAAATTAGATATAAATATGTGGCAGAGTTAGACTTGTGAAGATTAATACCACAAAACCAATAGTGCACGAGTTGTACAAGCTTCATTTACATATCTTAAAGGAACAGTCTAGTGCAAAAAAAAAACACCCTGAATTTCTCTAGTAAAGTGTGTGCAAGAACATTACCAGTTTTGCTAACAAAAGGGCAGTTTTAAATATTTATGTAACATTTATTTAAGGCTAAATTTTAAAGCATTTTCTTGAAGCTTAACAAACTCCCTTTTGACATCAGACAATGATACGTATCGTTGTTGGATATTATATTATGTGGCACTGGAGGGGTTAATCCTTCGCCCTCTCCGGCACAGCAGGCTGCTTTTGTTCTCATTACCGAGAGATTTCTTTGTGCTCCTCGCATGCTGAAACGCGTGGGCACCTGGCAGACATAAGCACCAGTAACAAGTCTGAGACACAAGAGGGGGGGGCTGAAAGCATATAGTGTGCGTACCTGTAGGGGTAGGTGCGTAATCAAAGGGTGCTGGAAGATCACATTACCCCCATTTGTATAAGTAAAGTGCACATAGATTTCACCCTGAAGACCGTTCAAGTCTGCCCATATTTGCTTCCAAAGTCTTAAAGGGACAGTAAATTGCAAAATTTGTCTGCAGTATTCCAAAAGATTACCATAGCAGCAGCGTTTAAACATTATTAAAACAGCTTAACACCTTGCTTGCTGCAACTGTTTTCAATAGGCAAACTACACCAACAAGTTTCCTTATTTAGAGGAGTCAATCCAGGTTCTTACGACTATCATTGTGGTAACAAAATTTAAAAGATTAAAAGATAATAAACTGCAAATCAGGGACATATATTTGGCAGGCTTGGGCATGTGAAGCTGTCTTGTGTTCTTTCAGTTATCAGGACTGGAAAATCCAAAATTTTCAGGCTTAAAGGGAAATTAAACACTAAATAAAAGCAAGATAGAATGATGCATTAAAAGAAAAGATTAGTCTGAGAATAACCTGTAGATGTATGTTTAAAGTTTCATTAGCTGTTTAAATACTGACAAAATAAGTGTAAAGTTTTAGTGTCTATATAAAACAATGGGAGCTGCCATGTTGTAACTTAGGTTACCTTCTCTGTTGTGGCCAATTACAGACAGTTATAAATAGGTCACTAGAGTGTGCAGCCAATGGCTGTGTGGAATATAACAGTGTTCTGCTCTTCCATTTCTACCCGGAGCTGAAAAGCTAACAATTTCAGAATAGAATTACAGGAAAAGGGGACAAAATAAAAAAGGAAAGTATATTGCAGAGTTTATATATATATATATATATATATATATATATATATATATATATACACAATTTATAATTTTATAGTGCCATCTCAAAGTGTTTAATGTCCCTTTAAATTACAGGAAAAGGGCAAAATAAATCAGTATATCGCAGAGAAGTTTTAACGTGTATAATAGTGCATTTTAAATTACTCCCTCACAGTATTACTATCTCAGGGTAGCCTTATGCATATCCCAGGCATTCCCTTAAATTAAGTGTCAATACCAGCTTTCCTGGGAGTCTGTTCTTTGACCAAACCACCCTTTCTGTAAATACACGCTTGTGCACATTACTCCTGAACCTTCTGCCCTTCAACATGAAACCACAATCCAGAAACTCATTTAATAAGGATGTAAATGTGTAAACAACAGCTTATATGAGGCTGCCATAGAATGTTGATACTGATTGATTTACCAAGGAGTTAACACTTGAAGCCTTATAGCACTTTTTTAACCTGATTGTGAGCACCTTAGCCTTTCAGTATTTGATAAGATAGCCTTGGGGTGTCTTCCTGTGCGTATGCGCATTTTGCACATCCTGCAGGGGTTAATGAAGCTCGCTCCTGCTTCTTGAGTCAGTGACCTTGCCAGATTTATCTCAGCTTCTGGTTCACAGAATCAGGTAGGTCATGAAGCTTTGCAGGGGTCTGCGCACAGAAGAACCACACACGAAAATGTAGGAAAATATGAGGTTTGGTGAGAAACACATGATCTGAAGGGACAGAGCGCCCCCTGGTGTCTGTGGCTGGGACAGCAGTACCTGTGTTGTACAATGTCCAGTCTATATTTGTGATTGCTGTGACACAGACCAGAGTGACCGTATTACTGCAACGTACAGGGGCAACCTGAGCAAACATGCTCATCTGCCAGCCAAGGGGTTAATGAACTGTCTGCTATGTACAACAGAGGAATTATATGCATTAGAAATACCCAGGATGTGTCTTTCATGATTCAAACAGAAAATACCATTTTAAAAAAAGTTTTCAATTGACCTATTATCAAATTTACTTCATTCTCATGATATTCTTTGTTGAAGAGATATCTAGATAGGTAGCATCATCATGCACATTTCTGCAAAAGTACAAGACAGGAAACACTGGTGCCATCTACTGTTCTTGTAAATGTATAACATAGTTCTAAAACTGCTGCTATATATTGTTCCAGTCAGGTAAATGCTAATACAACTTCCTACCTGCTTTTCAACAAAGGATACCAACAGAACTAAATAAATTGGATAGAACACTCTGGCCACTCTCTATACACATATTGCTGGGCCTATGGCTCCTATCTGCCGTCAATATCAATATCTATATATACTGCAGGACAGACACTCCTGGCCTCTCTATACACATATATACTGCAGGACAGACACTCCTGGCCTCTCTATACACATATATGCTGCAGGACAGACACTCCTGGTCTCTCTATACACATATATACTGCAGGACAGACACACTCCTGGCCTCTCTATACACACATATATTGCAGGACAGACACTCCTGGCCTCTCTATACATATATATACTGCAGGACAGACACTCCTGACCTCTCTATACACATAAATACTGCAGGACAGACACTCCTGGCCTCTCTATACACACATATACTGCAGGACAGACACACTCCTGGCCTCTCCATACACACATATACTGCAGGACAGACACACTCCTGGCCTCTCCATACACACATATACTGCAGAACAGACACACTCCTGGCCTCTCTATACACATATATACTGCAGAACAGACACACTCCTGGTCTCTCTATACACACATATACTGCAGAACAGACACACTCCTGGCCTTTCTATACACACATATATACTGCAGAACAGACACACTCCTGGCCTCTCTATGCACACATATACTGCAGAACAGACACACTCCTGGCCTCTCTATACACACATATACTGCAGGACAGACACACTCCTGGCCTATCTATACACACATATACTGCAGAACAGACACACTCCAGGCCTCTCTATATACACATATACTGCAGAACAGACACACTCCTGGCCTCTCTATACACATATATACTGCAGAACAGACACACTCCTGGCCTCTCTATATACACATATACTGCAGAACAGACACACTACTGGTCTCTCTATACCAGTGGCGTAGCGTGGGTTGTCACTGCCCAGGGCAAGGCAAGTATTGCGCCCCCCCAACCCCATTTTAGATATTACATTTGGGACAAACCAAGCACAGACCCAAGCCTGGTAGATCACATAAAGCAAGGGACACTGTCTCCTCTTCCACAAAATGCTCCCTTAACCATCTTTACTGGATAACTAACAGTTATTGCCGATGATACCCATATCCCCAAAATATGTCCCTAGTCATAAGCAGCTGCTAATCAGTAGAGCCTTACAAACAAAGCCATGAAAATAATATATTGGCAATACAAGAGGCAGTGGGTGAAGCCTGCAAGCATTATGTGCTATCCCCCTGTGATCAAACCCTGTCTGCAGCTCTCCAGAGCTGGGCAAATATATACAATATTAAATTTTAAGATTTATTCTCGTTTTACACATGGGGGAAAGCCCCCCTTAACCCCCATCTGGTGGTGACATGTCCTGATCTGTAAAACTTCATGGTACAAATACTGCAGACCACAGGGTGCACCCACCCCCACATTGCAGCCACCCATATTGTATATGTGGTGCAATAGGTTTTTGGTAAGTCGTTAAAAAGAGGAAAAGGGGACACACAGGTTGGCAGCTGTTACATAAGGTTGTCCCTGCTGGGCAGACTGTCTTTTAGGTGCCAATGACATATAAAAGTGGGGTATATATTCTACCTTAATAAATATAACATTTGTAAGTAATCAATATAAAAGGGGCATGGGACAGACAACCCAGCATTGCATACATATATGGGGGGAGGGTGTATGGTATTTAGGGGGGTGCTGTTAAATTTATTTACTAACACAAATTATAGTTATTTTTTTTTACTTTAAATGCAGTAAGGGTGGGTTTAATGTAAATAAAAAAGGCAATGAGCCCCCAAACCCTAAAAATCGGTAAAAGTCCACACCTCAGGAGTCCAGCAAGAAATAGATTCAAGATGGTGAATTCATAGGACTTCTTTGATAGGAGACAAACACAGTGAAATGCCTGGTGAGCAGCACAATCATGGTGCCAGACAGCACACAAATCCCTAAATCTACTTCTGCCCTAGGAAGATCATGGAGGGGAAAAATCAAATACAGGAAACAAGGTCTCATTTTTGTCAACTGTCACAAATATATTTTTTTTGTGCAAGGACAAGATGGCGTAAATTGTAATCAGAATCCGGTTAAACATGAAAGTATGGTCTCTGATCACCCCACCATCCCACTAACTAGGTAACTGGGGTTAACAGAAAGGCAGAGCCCAGCCATGCTGCCACCAGTGCCTCGGGTTTGAAAGAGATTTATTGCACTTTTTAAGGATTCCTCCCCCCACCTCTGCTTAGAGATCCTTAAAAAGTGTCCCAGGCAATGCGTGGCATTCTGGCTCTGGGTCCTTTGTTGGAAGGGAACTTAATTGTTGGGTAATAATAGAACCGTAATTAAGCTGCATTTTGCATGTTGCTAGTATCAGGCAAAAACAGGGCTATAAGTAAGTCTGGTCCTGACACCTTACCTTAGTCGCGGCATCACCACATTCCTGACTGGTCGCAGAACCGAGCTGGGGGCCTGTCAGAATTTTTAGCCTCCCTTCTTCCCTTTGCTAAGTTGAGGCTGGAAGCGCCCCTCAGAATTATGCGCCCGGGGCAACCGCCCCTGTTGCCCCCCCCCCACGCTACGCCACTGCTCTATACACACATATACTGCAGAACAGACACACTCCTGGCCTCTCTATACACACAAATATATTGCAGAACAGACACACTCCTGGCCTCTCTCTATACACATATATACTGCAGAATAGACTCACTCCTGGCCTCTCTATAAACACATATACTGCAGAACAGACTCACTCCTGGCCTCTCTATACACACATATACTGCAAAACAGACACACTCCTGGCTTCTCTCTATACACACAAATATATTGCAGAACAGACACACTCCTGGCCTCTCTATACACACATATACTGCAGAACAGACACTCTCCTGGTCTCTCTATACACATATATACTGCAGAACAGACACACTTCTGGCCTCTCTATACACATAAATATACTGCAGAACAGACACACTTCTGGCCTCTCTATACACACATATACTGCAGAACAGACACACTCCTAGCCTCTCTATACACATAAATATACTGCAGAACAGACACACTCCTAGACTCTCTATACACATAAATATACTGCAGAACAGACGCACTCCTAGCCTCTCTATACACATAAATATACTGCAGAACAGACACACTCCTGGCTTCTCCCTATACACACAAATATACTGCAGAACAGACACACTCCTGGCCTCTCTATACACACATATACTGCAGGACAGACACACTCCTGGCCTCTCTATACACACATATACTGCAGAACAGACACACTACTGACCTCTCTATACACATATATACTGCAGAACAGACACACTCCTAGCCTCTCTATACACATAAATATACTGCAGGACAGACACACTCCTGGCTTCTCCCTATACACACAAATATACTGCAAAACAGACACACTTCTGGCCTCTCTATACACACATATACTGCAGGACAGACACACTCCTGGCCTCTCTATACACACATATACTGCAGAACAGACACACTCCTGGCCTCTCTATACACACATATACTGCAGAACAGACACACTCCTGGCTTCTCTATACACACATATACTGCAGTACAGTCACAGTTCTGGTCTCTCTATACACATATATACTGCAGAACAGACACACTCCTGGCTTCTCTATACACACATATACTGCAGAACAGACACACTCCTGGCCTCTCTATATACACATATACTGCAGAACAGACACTCTCCTGACCTCTCTATACACATATATACTGCAGAACAGACACACTCCTGGCCTCTCTATACACACATATACTGCAGAACAGACACACTCCTGGCCTCTCTATATACACATATACTGCAGAACAGACACACTCCTGGCCTTTCTATACACATATTTACTGCAGAACAGATACACTCCTGGCCTCTCTATACACACATATACTGCAGAACAGACACATTCCTGGACTCTCTATACACATATATACTGCAGAACAGACACACTCCTAGCCTCTCTATACACACATATACTGCAGAACAGACACACTCCTGGCCTCTCTATACACACATATACTGCAGAACAGACACACTCCTGGCCTTTCTATACACACATATATACTGCAGAACAGACACACTCCTGGCCTCTCTATGCACACATATACTGCAGAACAGACACACTCCTGGCCTCTCTATACACACATATACTGCAGGACAGACACACTCCTGGCCTATCTATACACACATATACTGCAGAACAGACACACTCCAGGCCTCTCTATATACACATATACTGCAGAACAGACACACTCCTGGCCTCTCTATACACATATATACTGCAGAACAGACACACTCCTGGCCTCTCTATATACACATATACTGCAGAACAGACACACTACTGGTCTCTCTATACCAGTGGCGTAGCGTGGGTTGTCACTGCCCAGGGCAAGGCAAGTATTGCGCCCCCCCAACCCCATTTTAGATATTACATTTGGGACAAACCAAGCACAGACCCAAGCCTGGTAGATCACATAAAGCAAGGGACACTGTCTCCTCTTCCACAAAATGCTCCCTTAACCATCTTTACTGGATAACTAACAGTTATTGCTGATGATACCCATATCCCCAAAATATGTCCCTAGTCATAAGCAGCTGCTAATCAGTAGAGCCTTACAAACAAAGCCATGAAAATAATATATTGGCAATACAAGAGGCAGTGGGTGAAGCCTGCAAGCATTATGTGCTATCCCCCTGTGATCAAACCCTGTCTGCAGCTCTCCAGAGCTGGGCAAATATATACAATATTAAATTTTAAGATTTATTCTCGTTTTACACATGGGGGAAAGCCCCCCTTAACCCCCATCTGGTGGTGACATGTCCTGATCTGTAAAACTTCATGGTACAAATACTGCAGACCACAGGGTGCACCCACCCCCACATTGCAGCCACCCATATTGTATATGTGGTGCAATAGGTTTTTGGTAAGTCGTTAAAAAGAGGAAAAGGGGACACACAGGTTGGCAGCTGTTACATAAGGTTGTCCCTGCTGGGCAGACTGTCTTTTAGGTGCCAATGACATATAAAAGTGGGGTATATATTCTACCTTAATAAATATAACATTTGTAAGTAATCAATATAAAAGGGGCATGGGACAGACAACCCAGCATTACATACATATATGGGGGGAGGGTGTATGGTATTTAGGGGGGTGCTGTTAAATTTATTTACTAACACAAATTATAGTTATTTTTTTTTACTTTAAATGCAGTAAGGGTGGGTTTAATGTAAATAAAAAAGGCAATGAGCCCCCAAACCCTAAAAATCGGTAAAAGTCCACACCTCAGGAGTCCAGCAAGAAATAGATTCAAGATGGTGAATTCATAGGACTTCTTTGATAGGAGACAAACACAGTGAAATGCCTGGTGAGCAGCACAATCATGGTGCCAGACAGCACACAAATCCCTAAATCTACTTCTGCCCTAGGAAGATCATGGAGGGGAAAAATCAAATACAGGAAACAAGGTCTCATTTTTGTCAACTGTCACAAATATATTTTTTTTGTGCAAGGACAAGATGGCGTAAATTGTAATCAGAATCCGGTTAAACATGAAAGTATGGTCTCTGATCACCCCACCATCCCACTAACTAGGTAACTGGGGTTAACAGAAAGGCAGAGCCCAGCCATGCTGCCACCAGTGCCTCGGGTTTGAAAGAGATTTATTGCACTTTTTAAGGATTCCTCCCCCCACCTCTGCTTAGAGATCCTTAAAAAGTGTCCCAGGCAATGCGTGGCATTCTGGCTCTGGGTCCTTTGTTGGAAGGGAACTTAATTGTTGGGTAATAATAGAACCGTAATTAAGCTGCATTTTGCATGTTGCTAGTATCAGGCAAAAACAGGGCTATAAGTAAGTCTGGTCCTGACACCTTACCTTAGTCGCGGCATCACCACATTCCTGACTGGTCGCAGAACCGAGCTGGGGGCCTGTCAGAATTTTTAGCCTCCCTTCTTCCCTTTGCTAAGTTGAGGCTGGAGGCGCCCCTCAGAATTATGCGCCCGGGGCAACCGCCCCTGTTGCCCCCCCCCCACGCTACGCCACTGCTCTATACACACATATACTGCAGAACAGACACACTCCTGGCCTCTCTATACACACAAATATATTGCAGAACAGACACACTCCTGGCCTCTCTCTATACACATATATACTGCAGAATAGACTCACTCCTGGCCTCTCTATAAACACATATACTGCAGAACAGACTCACTCCTGGCCTCTCTATACACACATATACTGCAAAACAGACACACTCCTGGCTTCTCTCTATACACACAAATATATTGCAGAACAGACACACTCCTGGCCTCTCTATACACACATATACTGCAGAACAGACACTCTCCTGGTCTCTCTATACACATATATACTGCAGAACAGACACACTTCTGGCCTCTCTATACACATAAATATACTGCAGAACAGACACACTTCTGGCCTCTCTATACACACATATACTGCAGAACAGACACACTCCTAGCCTCTCTATACACATAAATATACTGCAGAACAGACACACTCCTAGCCTCTCTATACACATAAATATACTGCAGAACAGACGCACTCCTAGCCTCTCTATACACATAAATATACTGCAGAACAGACACACTCCTGGCTTCTCCCTATACACACAAATATACTGCAGAACAGACACACTCCTGGCCTCTCTATACACACATATACTGCAGGACAGACACACTCCTGGCCTCTCTATACACACATATACTGCAGAACAGACACACTACTGACCTCTCTATACACATATATACTGCAGAACAGACACACTCCTAGCCTCTCTATACACATAAATATACTGCAGGACAGACACACTCCTGGCTTCTCCCTATACACACAAATATACTGCAAAACAGACACACTTCTGGCCTCTCTATACACACATATACTGCAGGACAGACACACTCCTGGCCTCTCTATACACACATATACTGCAGAACAGACACACTCCTGGCCTCTCTATACACACATATACTGCAGAACAGACACACTCCTGGCTTCTCTATACACACATATACTGCAGTACAGTCACAGTTCTGGTCTCTCTATACACATATATACTGCAGAACAGACACACTCCTGGCTTCTCTATACACACATATACTGCAGAACAGACACATTCCTGGCCTCTCTATATACACATATACTGCAGAACAGACACTCTCCTGACCTCTCTATACACATATATACTGCAGAACAGACACACTCCTGGCCTCTCTATACACACATATACTGCAGAACAGACACACTCCTAGCCTCTCTATACACATAAATATACTGCAGAACAGACGCACTCCTAGCCTCTCTATACACATAAATATACTGCAGAACAGACACACTCCTGGCTTCTCCCTATACACACAAATATACTGCAGAACAGACACACTCCTGGCCTCTCTATACACACATATACTGCAGGACAGACACACTCCTGGCCTCTCTATACACACATATACTGCAGAACAGACACACTACTGACCTCTCTATACACATATATACTGCAGAACAGACACACTCCTAGCCTCTCTATACACATAAATATACTGCAGGACAGACACACTCCTGGCTTCTCCCTATACACACAAATATACTGCAAAACAGACACACTTCTGGCCTCTCTATACACACATATACTGCAGGACAGACACACTCCTGGCCTCTCTATACACACATATACTGCAGAACAGACACACTCCTGGCCTCTCTATACACACATATACTGCAGAACAGACACACTCCTGGCTTCTCTATACACACATATACTGCAGTACAGTCACAGTTCTGGTCTCTCTATACACATATATACTGCAGAACAGACACACTCCTGGCTTCTCTATACACACATATACTGCAGAACAGACACACTCCTGGCCTCTCTATATACACATATACTGCAGAACAGACACTCTCCTGACCTCTCTATACACATATATACTGCAGAACAGACACACTCCTGGCCTCTCTATACACACATATACTGCAGAACAGACACACTCCTGGCCTCTCTATATACACATATACTGCAGAACAGACACACTCCTGGCCTTTCTATACACATATTTACTGCAGAACAGATACACTCCTGGCCTCTCTATACACACATATACTGCAGAACAGACACATTCCTGGACTCTCTATACACATATATACTGCAGAACAGACACACTCCTAGCCTCTCTATACACACATATACTGCAGAACAGACACACTCCTGGCCTCTCTATACACATATATATTGCAGAACAGACACACTCCTGGCCTCTCTATACACATATATACAGCAGAACAGACACACTCCTGGCCTCTCTATACACATATATACTGCAAAACAGACACACTCCTGGTCTCTCTATACACACATATACTGCAGAACAGAAACACTCCTAGTCTCTCTCTATACACATATATACTGCAGAACAGACAGACTCCTAGTCACTCTCTATACACATATATACTGCAGAACAGACACGCTATTGGCCTCTCTATACACATATATACTGCAGAACAGACACACTACTGACCTCTATATACACATATATACTGCAGAACAGACACACTCCTGATCTCTCTGTACACACATATACTGCAGAACAGAAACACTCCTGGCCTCTCTATACACACATATACTGCAGGACAGTCACACTCCTGGCCTCTCTATACACACATATTCTGCAGAACAGACACACTCCTGGCTTCTCTATATACACTCATATACTGCAGAACAGACGCACTCCTGGCCTCTCTATACACACATATACTGCAGAACAGACACACTCCTGGCCTCTCTATATACACATATACTGCAGAACAGACACACTCCTGGCCTTTCTATACACATATTTACTGCAGAACAGACACACTCCTGGCCTCTCTATATACATATATACTGCAGAACAGACACATTCCTGGACTCTCTATACACATATATACTGCAGAACAGACACACTCCTAGCCTCTCTATACACACATATACTGCAGAACAGACACACTCCTGGCCTCTCTATACACATATATATTGCAGAACAGACACACTCCTGGCCTCTCTATACACATATATACAGCAGAACAGAGACACTCCTGGCCTCTCTATACACATATATACTGCAGAACAGACACCCTCCTGGTCTCTCTATACACACATATACTGCAGAACAGATACACTCCTGGTCTCTTTCTATACACACATATACTGCAGGACAGACACACTCCTGGGGCACGATCCGATATAGATCGCAGTTTGCGGCGCAAGCGAGGGAACCGGCGTCGCCCGCAGTTTCAGCTCGCAACTCGAGCTATCCTATATAAGTCGTCGTCAGATGTTAACGTGCCGTAAGTCTGACAAACCAGCGATGTCCAGAAATCTGCGCAAGTACAAATTTCTGGCATCGCCAGTGACTTGCGGCACGTTAGAAACTGCCGGTGTTGTATCATAAATGGTTCCCCTGTAGAATTTAGGGACTTCGGCTTCTCGGCAAGAATCGGAACTCCGCCCCCCACCGCAGCCACTCCCATTCTCCTCCCATCTCTTAAATTTCAATATCCCATCTTGAAAGCTCAGTCTCCATGCTCTTGCATGAGAAACATCTCCTCCCCCGCCACCCTGCTATCGGCACTGCTTCTTCTGCTGATGTAATGCAGCTTGTCACACGCTCCCTGCTCCCTTCTAGACTTCATTACACAGCTCGAATACCTATTGCTCTTCTCAAATACCACAATACATATTCTGCTGCAATTTTTTTTTATTGTTTAAAGAAACAGTTTGTAAAATCATCCAATAAAGACTATTAACAATAATGTGCAGGGTTCTTTACCACTTTTGTTCTCTTTATATCCTTTGTTGAAAAGACTTTTCTCAAATACCACAATACATATTCTGCTGCAATTTTTTTTTATTGTTTAAAGAAACAGTTTGTAAAATCATCCAATAAAGATTATTAACAATAATGTGCCTAGTTCTTTACTACGTTTGTTCTCTGGAAATCCTTTGTTGAAAAGACTTAATTTAAATACTAAAATACATATTCTGCTTCAATTTTTTTTATTGTGTAAAGAAACAGTTTGTAAAATCATTAAAAAAAGACTATTAATAATAATGTGCAGGGTTCTTTACTACTTTTGTTCCTTGGAAATCCTTTGTTGAAAAGACTTTTCTCAAATACCACAATACATATTCTGCTGCAATTTTTTTTATTGTTTAAAGAAACAGTTTGTAAAATCATCCAATAAAGATTATTAACAATAATGTGCAGGGTTCTTTACTACTTTTGTTCTCTGGAAATCCTTTGTTGAAAAATACTTAATTTAAATACTAAAATACATATTCTGCTTCAATTTTTTTTATTGTTTCAAGAAACAGTTTGTAAAAGCATCCAATAAAGATTATTAACGATAATGTGCATGGTTCTTTACTACTTTTGTTCTCTGGAAATCCTTTGTTGAAAAGACTTAATTTAAATACTAAAATACATATTCTGCTTCAAATTTTTTTATTGTTTAAAGAAACAGTTTGTAAAATCATCCAATAAAGACTATTAACAATAATGTGCCTAGTTCTTTACTACTTTTGTTCTCTGGAAATCCTTTGTTGAAAAGACTTTTCTCAAATACCACAATACATATTCTGCTGCAATTTTTTTTTATTGTTTAAAGAAACAGTTTGTAAAATCATCCAATAAAGATTATTAACAATAATGTGCAGGGTTCTTTACTACTTTTGTTCCTTGGAAATCCTTTGTTGAAAAGACTTTTCTCAAATACCACAATACATATTCTGCTGCAATTTTTTTATTGTTTAAAGAAACAGTTTGTAAAATCATCCAATAAAGATTATTAACAATAATGTGCAGGGTTCTTTACTACTTTTGTTCTCTGGATATCATTTTTTAAAATACTTAATTGAAACACTCAAGTACACAAAGAAACAGTTTTTAAAATTCATCCAATAAAGATAAATAACAGTAATGTTAATGATTCTATCACAGTTATTTAATCCTCTTTATATCCTTTGTTTAAAAATATATAAATTAATGTAATAGTGTGAGCTAGCGGAGCACATTTGGTGAGTCAATGACAATGCTTATACAGCTAGATTTAGAGTTTGGCGGTAGCCGTGAAAACCAGCGTTAGAGGCTCCTAACGCTGGTTTTGGGCTACCACTGGTATTTAGAGTCAGTCAGGAAAGGGTCTAACGCTCACTTTCCAGCCGCGACTTTTCCATACCGCAGATCCCCTTACGTCAATTGCGTATCCTATCTTTTCAATGGGATCTTTCTAACGCCGGTATTTAGAGTCGTGGCTGAAGTGAGCGTTAGACCCTTTCCTGACTGACTCTAAATAAAGCCGCAGAAAAAAGTCAGTAGTTAAGAGCTTTCTGGGCTAACGCCGGTTCATAAAGCTCTTAACTACTGTGCTCTAAAGTACACTAACACCCATAAACTACCTATGTACCCCTAAACCGAGGTCCCCCCACATCGCCGCCACTCTAATAAATATTTTTAACCCCTAATCTGCCGACCGCACACCGCCGCAACCTACGTTATCCCTATGTACCCCTAATCTGCTGCCCCTAATACCGCCGACCCCTATATTATATTTATTAACGCCTAATCTGCCGCCCCCAACGTCGCCGCCACCTTCCTACACTTATTAACCCCTAATCTGCCGACCGCACCGCTACTATAATAAATGTATTAACCCCTAATCCGCCTCACTCCCGCCTCAATAACCCTATAATAAATAGTATTAACCCCTAATCTGCCGACCGGAACCGCACCGCTACTATAATAAAGTTATTAACCCCTAATCCGCCTCACTCCTGCCTCAATAACCCTATAATAAATAGTATTAACCCCTAATCTGCCCTCCCTAACATCGCCGACACCTAACTTCAAGCATTAACCCCTAATCTGCCGACCGGAGCTCACCGCTACTCTAATAAATTTTTTAACCCCTAAAGCTAATTCTAACCCTAACCCTAACACCCCCCTAAGTTAAATATAATTTTTATCTAACGAAATAAATTAACTCTTATTAAATAAATTATTCCTATTTAAAGCTAAATACTTACCTGTTAAATAAACCCTAATATAGCTACAATATAAATAATAATTATATTGTAGCTATTTTAGGATTAATATTTATTTTACAGGCAACTTTGTATTTATTTTAACCAGGTACAATAGCTATTAAATAGTTAATAGCTATTTAATATCTACGTAGTTAAAATAATTACAAAATTACCTGTAAAATAAATCCTAACCTAAGTTACAATTAAACCTAACACTACACTATCAATAAATTAATTAAATAAAATACCTACAATTATCTACAATTAAACCTAACACTACACTATCAATAAATTAATTAAATACAATACCTACAAATAAATACAATTAAATAAACTAACTAAAGTACAAAAATAAAAAAGAACTAAGTTACAAAAAATAAAAAAATATTTACAAACATTAGAAAAATATTACAACAATTTTAAACTAATTACACCTACTCTAAGCCCCCTAATAAAATAAGAAAGACCCCCAAAATAAAAAAATGCCCTACCCTATTCTAAAATGAAAATAGAAAAGCTCTTTTACCTTACCAGCCCTGAAAAGGGCCCTTTGCGGGGCATGCCCCAAAGAATTCAGCTCTTTTGCCTGTAAAAAAAAAAACATACAATACCCCCCCAACATTACAACCCACCACCCACATACCCCTAATCTAACCCAAACCCCCCTTAAATAAACCTAACACTAAGCCCCTGAAGATCTCCCTACCTTGTCTTCACCACTCCGGGTTCACCGATCGATCCAGAAGAGCTCCTCCGATGTCTTGATCCAAGCCCAAGCGGGGGTCTGAAGATGTCCATGATCCGACTGAAGTCTTCATCCAAGCGGGAGCTGAAGAGGTCCATGATCGGGCTGAAGTCTTCATCCAAGCGGGAGCTGAAGAGGTCCATGATCGGGCTGAAGTCTTCTATCAAGCGGCATCTTCAATCTTCTTTCTTCCGGATCCATGGTCATCCCGCCAACGTGGAACATCCATCTTCACCGACGACTTCCCGACGAATGACGGTTCCTTTAAGGGACGTCATTGAAGATGGCGTCCCTCGAATTCCGATTGGCTGATAGGATTCTATCAGCCAATCGGAATTAAGGTAAGAAAATTCTGATTGGCTGATGGAATCAGCCAATCAGAATCAAGTTCAATCCGATTGGCTGATCCGATCAGCCAATCAGATTGAGCTTGCATTCTATTGGCTGATCGGAACAGCCAATAGAATGCGAGCTCAATCTGATTGGCTGATCGGATCAGCCAATCGGATTGAACTTGATTCTGATTGGCTGATTCCATCAGCCAATCATAATTTTCCTACCTTAATTCCGATTGGCTTATAGAATCCTATCAGCCAATCGGAATTCGAGGGACGCCATCTTGGATGACGTCCCTTAAAGGAACCTTCATTCGTCGGGAAGTCGTCGGTGAAGATGGATGTTCCGCGTCGGCGGGATGAACTACATGGATCCGGAAAAAAGAAGATTGAAGATGCCGCTTGATAGAAGACTTCAGTCAGATCATGGACCTCTTCAGCTCCCGCTTGGATGAAGACTTCAGCCGGATCATGGACATCTTCAGCCCCCCGCTTGGGCTTGGATCAAGACATCGGAGGAGCTCTTCTGGATCGATCGGTGTTAGGTTTATTTAAGGGGGGTTTGGGTTAGATTAGGGGTATGTGGGTGGTGGGTTGTAATGTTGGGGGGGTATTGTATGTTTTTTTTTACAGGCAAAAGAGCTGAATTCTTTGGGGAATGCCCCGCAAAGGGCCCTTTTCAGGGCTGGTAAGGTAAAAGAGCTTTTCTATTTTAATTTTAGAATAGGGTAGGGCATTTTTTTATTTTGGGGGTCTTTCTTATTTTATTAGGGGGCTTAGAGTAGGTGTAATTAGTTTAAAATTGTTTTAATATTTTTCTAATGTTTGTAAATATTTTTTTATTTTTTGCAACTTAGTTCTTTTTTATTTTTGTACTTTAGTTAGTTTATTTAATTGTATTTATTTGTAGGTATTGTATTTAATTAATTTATTGATAGTGTAGTGTTAGGTTTAATTGTAGATAATTGTAGGTATTTTATTTAATTAATTTATTGATAGTGTAGTGTTAGGTTTAATTGTAACTTAGGTTAGGATTTATTTTACAGGTAATTTTGTAATTATTTTAACTACGTAGATATTAAATAGCTATTAACTATTTAATAGCTATTGTACCTGGTTAAAATAAAATAAATACAAAGTTGCCTGTAAAATAAATATTAATCCTAAAATAGCTACAATATAATTATTATTTATATTGTAGCTATATTAGGGTTTATTTTACAGGTAAGTATTTAGCTTTAAATAGGAATAATTTATTTAATAAGAGTTAATTTATTTCGTTAGATAAAAATTATATTTAACTTAGGGGGGTGTTAGGGTTAGGGTTAGAATTAGCTTTAGGGGTTAAAAAATTTATTAGAGTAGTAGTGAGCTCCGGTCGGCAGATTAGGGGTTAATGCTTGAAGTTAGGTGTCGGCGATGTTAGGGAGGGCAGATTAGGGGTTAATACTATTTATTATAGGGTTATTGAGGCGGGAGTGAGGCGGATTAGGGGTTAATACATTTATTATAGTAGCGGTGCGGTCGGCAGATTAGGGGTTAATAAGTGTAGGTAGGTGGCGGCGACGTTGGGGGCGGCAGATTAGGGGTTAATAAATATTATGTAGGTGTCGGCGGTATTAGGGGCAGCAGATTAGGGGTACATAGGGATAATGTAGGTTGCGGCGGTGTGCGGTCGGCAGATTAGGGGTTAAAAATATTTATTAGAGTGGCGGCGATGTGGGGGGACCTCGGTTTAGGGGTACATAGGTAGTTTATGGGTGTTAGTGTACTTTAGAGCACAGTAGTTAAGAGCTTTATAAACCGGCGTTAGCCCAGAAAGCTCTTAACTACTGACTTTTTTCTGCGGCTGGAGTTTTGTCGTTAGATTTCTAACGCTCACTTCAGCCACGACTCTAAATACCGACGTTAGAAAGATCCCATTGAAAAGATAGGATACGCAATTGACGTAAGGGGATCTGCGGTATGGAAAAGTCGTGGCTGTAAAGTGAGCGTTAGACCCTTTCCTGACTGACTCTAAATACCAGCGGTAGCCCAAAACCAGCGTTAGGAGCCTCTAACGCTGGTTTTCACGGCTACCGCCAAACTCTAAATCTAGCTGTATAAGCATTGTCATTGACTCACCAAATGTGCTCCGCTAGCTCACACTATTACATTAATTTATATATTTTTAAACAAAGGATATAAAGAGGATTAAATAACTGTGATAGAATCATTAACATTACTGTTATTTATCTTTATTGGATGAATTTTAAAAACTGTTTCTTTGTGTACTTGAGTGTTTCAATTAAGTATTTTAAAAAAATGATATCCAGAGAACAAAAGTAGTAAAGAACCCTGCACATTATTGTTAATAATCTTTATTGGATGATTTTACAAACTGTTTCTTTAAACAATAAAAAAAAATTGCAGCAGAATATGTATTGTGGTATTTGAGAAAAGTGTTTTCAACAAAGGATTTCCAAAGAACAAAAGTAGTAAAGAACCCTGCACATTATTGTTAATAATCTTTATTGGATGATTTTACAAACTGTTTCTTTAAACAATAAAAAAAAATTGCAGCAGAATATGTATTGTGGTATTTGAGAAAAGTCTTTTCAACAAAGGATTTCCAGAGAACAAAAGTAGTAAAGAACCCTGCACATTATTGTTAATAATCTTTATTGGATGATTTTACAAACTGTTTCTTGAAACAATAAAAAAAATTGAAGCAGAATATGTATTTTAGTATTTAAATTAAGTATTTTCAACAAAGGATTTCCAGAGAACAAAAGTGGTAAAGAACCCTGCACATTATTAATAATAGTCTTTTTTTAATGATTTTACAAACTGTTTCTTTACACAATAAAAAAAATTGCAGCAGAATATGTATTTTAGTATTTAAATTAAGTCTTTTCAACAAAGGATTTCCAGAGAACAAAAGTAGTAAAGAACTAGGCACATTATTGTTAATAATCTTTATTGGATGATTTTACAAACTGTTTCTTTAAACAATAAAAAAACATTGCAGCACAATATGTATTGTGGTATTTGAGAAAAGTCTTTTCAACAAAGGATATAAAGAGAACAAAAGTGGTAAAGAACCCTGCACATTATTGTTAATAGTCTTTATTGGATGATTTTACAAACTGTTTCTTTAAACAATAAAAAAAAATTGCAGCAGAATATGTATTATGGTATTTGAGAAGAGCAATAGGTATTCAAGCTGTGTAATGAAGTCTAGAAGGGAGCAGGGAGCGTGTGACAAGCTGCATTACATCAGCAGAAGAAGCAGTGCCGATAGCAGGGTGGCGGGGGAGGAGATGTTTCTCATGCAAGAGCATGGAGACTGAGCTTTCAAGACGGGATATTGAAATTTAAGAGATGGGAGGAGAATGGGAGTGGCTGCGGTGGGGGGCGGAGTTCCGATTCTTGCCGAGAAGCCGAAGTCCCTAAATTCTACAGGGGAACCATTTATGATACAACACCGGCGCCTATAAAACCTGACTAAAGTCTAAAACACCCGCACTGTCTAACACGCCTCCCTAACATAGCCCGACAAGTCTAACACGCCTCCCTAACATAGCCCGACACGTCTAACCCTCTATCCGCTATCCCCCCTCACTAGCCTAACAATAAAATATGTATTAACCCCTAAACCGCCGCTCCCAGAGCCCGCCGCTACCTAATAAAGTTATTAACCCCTAAACCGCCGCCAGCTATATTAAATCTATAACCCCCTAAAGTGAGCCCCTAACACCGCCGCCATCTACCTTACCTACCCCCTAAAGTGAGCCCCTAACACCGCCGCCATCTACCTTACCTACCCCCTAAAGTGAGCCCCTAACACTGCCGCCATCTACCTTACCTACCCCCTAAAGTGAGCCCCTACCCCGCCGATATTTTAAAATTATTAACCCCTAATCTAATCCCCCTACCCCGCCGCCATCTATATTAAATTATTTAACCCTTAAAATACTAAACTATCCCTACCACTAAACCTAAGTCTAACCCTACAAATAGCCCTGAAAAGGGCTTTTTGCGTGGCATTGCCCCAAAGTAACAGCTCTTTTGCCAGCCCTTAAAAGGGCTTTTGGCGGGGCTTTGTCACAAAGTAAACTGTTCTTTTGCCTACAATCTACATCCCCCTACACCGCGGCCACCTATAATAAATGTATTAACCCCTAATCTAATCCCCCTACACCGCCGCCAGCTATATTAACTATATTAACCCTAATTATATTAGGGTTAATATAGTTATATTATATATATTAACTATATTAACCCTAATTATATTAGGGTTCATATAGTTAATATCGTTATTATAATTATATATATATTAAGTATAATAACCCTATCTAACTCTAACATCCTAACTAAACTCTTATTAAAATAAATCTAATATTAATATTATTAATTAAAATATTCCTATTTAAATCTAAATACTTACCTATAAAATAAACCCTAAGATAGCTACAATATAATTAATAATTACATTATAGCTATGTTAGGGTTTATATTTATTTTACAGGTAAATTGTTAATTATTTTAACTAGGTCTAATAGCTATTAAATAGTTATTACCTATTTAATATCTACCTAGTTAAAATAATTACCCAATTACCTGTAAAATAAATCCTAACCTAAGTTACAAATACACCTACACTATCAATAAATTAAATAAACTACAAATATCTATCTAAAAATACAATTAAATAAACTAAACTAAATTACAAAAAAAAAAAAAACACTAAATTACAAAAAATAAAAAAAAGATTACAAGATTTTTAAGCTAATTACACCTATTCTAAGCCCCCTAATAAAATAATAAAGCCCCCCAAAATAAAAAAAATTCCCTGCCCTATTCTAAATTAAAAAAAGTTCAAAGCTCTTTACCTTACCAGCCCTTAAAAGGGCCTTTTGTGGGGGCATGCCCCAAAGAATTCAGCTCTTTTGCATTTAAAAACATATACAATACCCCCCCCCATTACAACCCACCACCCACATACCCCTATTCTAAACCCACCCAAACCCCCCTTTAAAAAGCGATGTCTTCCTCCAAGCGGCAAAGAAGAATTCTTCCTCCCGGCGACGTCTTCCTCCAAGCGGCAGCAAAGTCTTCTTCCTTCCGGCAACATCTTCCATGAAGCGGCATCTTCAATCTTCTTTCTTCGCTCCGCCACCGCGGAGCATCCATCCCGGCCGACGACTGAACGACGAATGAGGTACCTTTAAATGACGTCATCCAAGATGGCGTCCGCCGAATTCCGATTGGCTGTTAGGATTCTATCAGCCAATCGGAATTAAGTTAGAAAAATCTGATTGGCTGATTGAATCAGCCAATCAGATTCAAGTTCAATCCGATTGGCTGAACCAATCAAGACATCGCCCGGATTAGGAGTTCGGCCCGGTGTGGTGAAGACAAGGTAGGGAGATCTTCAGGGGGGTAGTGTTAGGCTTTTTTAAGGGGGGTTTGGGTGGGTTTAGAATAGGGGTATGTGGGTGGTGGGTTGTAATGGGGGGGGGGGGTATTGTATATGTTTTTAAATGCAAAAGAGCTGAATTCTTTGGGGCATGCCCCCACAAAAGGCCCTTTTAAGGGCTGGTAAGGTAAAGAGCTTTGAACTTTTTTTAATTTAGAATAGGGCAGGGAATTTTTTTTATTTTGGGGGGCTTTATTATTTTATTAGGGGGCTTAGAATAGGTGTAATTAGCTTAAAAATCTTGTAATCTTTTTTTAATTTTTTGTAATTTAGTGGGGTTTTTTTTGTAATTTAGTTTAGTTTATTTAATTGTATTTTTAGATAGATATTTGTAGTTTATTTAATTTATTGATAGTGTAGGTGTATTTGTAACTTAGGTTAGGATTTATTTTACAGGTAATTGGGTAATTATTTTAACTAGGTAGATATTAAATAGTTAATAACTATTTAATATCTATTATACCTAGTTAAAATAATTAACAATTTACCTGTAAAATAAATATTAACCCTAACATAGCTACAATGTAATTATTAATTATATTGTAGCTATCTTAGGGTTTATTTTATAGGTAAGTATTTAGATTTAAATAGGAATATTTTAGTTTATAATATGAATTAGATTAATTTAATATAAATTTAGTTAGGGGTGTTAGGGTTAGATAGAGTTAATATAGTTAATATATATAATGTAATACCTATATTAACTATAATATACTTAGGGTTAATATAGATAATATAGCTGGCGGCGGGGTAGGTAGATTAAATTAGGGGTTAATCATTTTAATAGAGATGGCGGCGGTGTAAGGGGCTTACATTAGGGGTTAATAATATTAATATAGCTGGCGGCGGTATAGGGGGATTAGATTAGGGGTTAATAATTTTTATATAGGTGGCGGCGGTGTAAGGGGTCAGATTAGGGGATAGATAAGGTAGATGGCGGCGGTTTTAGGGGCTCGCAGTAGGGGGTTAGTTTATGTAGATGGCGGCGGGGTCCGGGAGCGGCGGTTTTAGGGGTTAATAACTTTATTAGGGATTTCGGGGGGGGGGATCGAGGTTGACAGGTAGATAGACATTGCGCATGCGTTAGGTGTTAGGTTTTATTTAGCAGATCGCGGTTGACAGGTAGATAGACATTGCGCATGCGTTAGGTGTTAGGTTTTATTTAGCAGATCGCGGGTGACAGGTAGATAGACATTGCGCATGCGTTAGGTGTTAGGTTTCTTTTCTAGTTAGTTTAGGGAGTTACGGGGCTCCAATAGTCAGCGTAAGGCTTCTTACGGCTGCTTTTTGTGGCAAGGTGAAAATGGAGTAAGATTTCTCCATTTTCGCCACGTAAGTCCTTACGCTGCATATTGGATACCAAACTGCGCTGGTTTGGTATACCTGCCTATGGCCCAAAAAACTACGGGCGACGGCAGAAATATACGGGCGTAACTTCTAGGTTACGCCGTATATGTGATACCAAACCAGCGTAAATATTGGCGTCGCCGGCTTTTGCGGGCGACGATTTTTATCGGATCGACCCCCTGGTCTCTCTCTATACACACATATACTGCAGAACAGAAACACTCCTAGTCTCTCTCTATACACACATATACTGCAGAACAGACACGCTATTGGCCTCTCTATACACATATAAACTGCAGAACAGACACACTACTGGCCTCTATATACACACATATACTGCAGAACAGACACACTCCTGGCCTCTCTATACACACATATACTGCAGAACAGACACACTCCTGGTCTCTCTATACACTCATATACTGCAGAACAGACACACTCCTGGCCTCTCTATACACACATATACTGCAGGACAGTCACACTCCTGGCCTCTCTATACACACATATACTGCAGAACAGACACACTCCTGGCTTCTCTATATACACTCATATACTGCAGAACAGACGCACTCCTGGCCTCTCTATACACACATATACTGCAGGACAGTCACACTCCTGGCCTCTCTATACACACATATACTGCAGAACAGACACACTCCTGGCCTCTCTATACACACATATACTGCAGAACAGACACACTCCTGGCTTCTCTATATACACTCATATACTGCAGAACAGACGCACTCCTGGCCTCTCTATACACACATATACTGCAGGACAGTCACACTCCTGGCCTCTCTATACACACATATACTGCAGAACAGACACACTCCTGGCCTCTCTATACACACATATACTGCAGGACAGTCACACTCCTGGCCTCTCTATACACACATATACTGCAGAACAGACACACTCCTGGCTTCTCTATATACACTCATTTACTGCAGAACAGACGCACTCCTGGCCTCTCTATACACACATATACTGCAGGACAGTCACACTCCTGGCCTCTCTATACACACATATACTGCAGGACAGTCACACTCCTGGCTTCTCTATATACACTCATATACTGCAGAACAGACGCACTCTTGTCTTTTCACTTTCTATACACACTTTATCTATAGACACTTTTTTTGATATATTAGGCAGCTGGTACTGAACAATTGAACCATCTGCAGCTTATATCCCCTGACAGTTTACCTGCTTGCCCTGCACATGTGACACATTAGTCATTCTGCGCTGCTGCTGCTGGGACCAGTGTCACTGCTGTTAGTAGCTGATTTATACATGTAACTGAGATCTGTACTTGTCACACGGTACTGCAGTATCATCCCCAGAAAACTTATATGGGGCCACTCAGTCAAAAGCAGAGGCGCCACTAACGACTGTCAATATGAAATACCTAATATATAAATACAGACAGATACAGACAGAGACAGACAAACAGACAGATACAGACAGACAGAGACCGACAAACAGACAGATACAGACAGACAGACAGACAGACAGACAGACAGACAGACAAACAGATAGATAGACACAGAAAGATAGATAGATAGATAGATAGATAGATAGATAGATAGATAGATAGATAGATAGATAGATAGATACAGTCAGAGATAGATAGATAGATAGATAGATAGATAGATGATAGATAGATAGATAGATAGATAGATAGATAGATAGATAGATAGATAGATACAGACAGGCAGACAGATAGATGTGTATGTTTGTGTATTTACATGTGTACTTGTGTATTCAAATATATATACAGATATACACATGTATATACACACACACATATATATATATTTATTTATTTAATGTGCATTTTTCACATATTTCATGTTCTTAACATAGAGGACAATGTTCTTTGTATTTCTAAATAGATATTCCTATATATCTATCTATCTATATATACTTATCCCTGTATTTATTCAAATCGATATATAGGTGTACATATATATTTTACAATAAAATGAATAGATATATATAGAAATATATATTTAAAAATAAAATCAACATTTTCTTCTATGTGAAGAACATTGGAATATCAAATATGAGTAACGCTCTTCGGGTTTCGTGCTGTAGGTCTAATGCGGTGCCTGGTTAGCACACAAGAAGAATCTTATCTTAAGAAGCGTTATGAAAATAATACATTTAAAATATTGAAAAAATATAAAGAATAATTATTAAGAATTAGTTACTGTAAAATATACATATATGTTCTACAGATTTTTTTATAATTTTTATGAACATCTATAATAATTATTTACATTAATTATTAATATTTTTCAAATAAATACACCTTAATATAACTTGGTTAGCGATCATGAAGAATTAGTTTATTCCTGTTGGATTATGTGTGCAAAACACAACATTCTGCTACATAGCTCAAGGGGAGTTTCAAGTGCTAAATCCCTGGAGTGCAAAACAATGCAAATGTTAATAACAAAAATATAATGTAAATGCTTTTTAGTCAAATCATTTCTATTCAGATCATTTGGAATTCAGTGCTTATTTACACACAAATACATACACACACACAAATACATACATACACACAAACACACACACACACAAACACACACACACACAAATACATACGCACACACACATATACACATACACACACACAAATACATACACACATACTGTACACACACATACATAAATACACACATGCAAGCACACACACATGCTGTACACACACACTGTATACATACACAAACATAAAGACCTAAAGACCGCTGCTCCATAACTTGTCCGCCTGCTCTGAGGTGGCGGACAGAAATCAACCCGATCGAATACGATCGGGTTAATTGACACCCCTGCTAGCGGCCGATTGGCCGCGAGTCTGCAGGGGGCGGTATTGCACCAGCAGTTCACAACACATACACACACACAAACATACACACACATACACACATACATATGTACATGCACACATACACACACAAACATACACATATGTACAGACACACATACATACACACATGTACACACAAACACATACATATACACATGTACACACAAACACACACATACATACACACATATACACACACACACACATGTACACACAAACACATACATACACACATGAACACACAAACACATACATACACACATGTATACACACACATACACACATGTACACACATACACACATGTACACACACACACATACACACACATACACACACATACATACACACATGTACCCACATATACACACACACACATACACACACATACATACACACATGTACCCACATATACACACACACACACACATGTACACACATACACACATGTACACACACATGTACACACATACACACACACACACACACACATGTACACACATACACACATGTACACACACATGTACACACATACACACACATGTACACACATACACACATGTACACACACATACATACACACATGTACTCACACGTATACACATACACACATGTACACACATACACACATATATGCACACATGTACACACACACACATGTACACACATGTACACACATACACACACATGTACACACACATGTACACACATACACACACATGTACACACATACACACATGTACACACACATACATACACACATGTACTCACACGTATACACATACACACATGTACACACATACACACATATATGCACACATGTACACACACACACATGTACACATGTACACACATGTACACACATACATACACACATGTACACACATACACACACACATACACACATGTACACACACACATGTACACACACATACATACACACATGTACACACACACACATATACACACATACACACGTGTACTCAGACGTATACACACACACATGTAAACACATACACACACATGTACTCACACTTACACACACATACACAGATGTACACACATATATACATGTACACACATGTACTCACACATACACACATGTACTCACACGTACACACCTATACACACATGTACACACATACACATACACAAACACATAGAAATGAGAGTACCCAGTTGTTGCATTTTTGCAGTTCTTGCTCCGTATGTTTCAGGCACGAGGAGGATGTGCAGCACTTCAAAGTCATGAGGGACCCTCGAGGAAATTATTATCTGTGGACGGAGAAATTCAAATCCCTCAACAAGTTAGTGGAACATTACAAAACCTCATCCATTTCCCGGCAGAAACAGATCTTACTGCGAGAAGATGGTCCGCATACGCAGGTACAGAGACACACGGGGGGGTGGGGAATAAATACGTCATTCAGTGATAGTGCACTGGGCAGTATGTTGTCATCTTTAGCAATAAGCACAAGCTATTGAAAATAACCAGTTCACCCCCAGAGATCATAACTGAGCATTGATCCCCGACTAGACGTGTAAAGTTTGTTTTCCTTATTCGTTAGCAAAAATAATGACACATTATTCATTAACTACACAAACGAATGCCCAAATATGAAAATGACTTTGTTTTGTTCCTCCATTTAATAGATAGGAAATGAAGGAATGAATACATTTTCTTATTACTTTATTATAGGGTGACCAGAAGTCCTATTTTTTGTTTTTTTTGTTTAATTTATTTGTATTAAAGGGAGATGAAACCCATAAATAAATCCTTTTGTTTCCATTTGACTCTTAATATCGAACTTGCTTTGTTCCCATGGTATTCTGTATTGAGGAGATACCCATGGTATTCTGTATTGAAGAGATACCCATGATATTCTGTATTGAGGAGATACCCATGGTATTCTGTATTGAGGAGATACCCATGGTATTCTGTATTGAAGAGATACCCATGATATTCTGTATTGAAGAGATACCCATGGTATTCTGTATTGAAGAGATACCCATGGTATTCTGTATTGAAGAGATACCCATGATATTCTGTATTGAGGAGATACCCATGGTATTCTGTATTGAGGAGATACCCATGGTATTCTGTATTGAAGAGATACCCATGATATTCTGTATTGAGGAGATACCCATGGTATTCTGTATTGAGGAGATACCCATGGTATTCTGTATTGAAGAGATACCCATGATATTCTGTATTGAAGAGATACCCATGGTATTCTGTATTGAAGAGATACCCATGGTATTCTGTATTGAAGAGATACCCATGATATTCTGTATTGAGGAGATACCCATGGTATTCTGTATTGAGGAGATACCCATGGTATTCTGTATTGAAGAGATACCCATGATATTCTGTATTGAGGAGATACCCATGGTATTCTGTATTGAGGAGATACCCATGGTATTCTCTATTGAGGAGATACCCATGGTATTCTGTATTGAGGAGATACCCATGGTATTCTGTATTGAAGAGATACCCATGGTATTCTCTATTGAGGAGATACCCATGGTATTTTGTATTGAATAGATACCCATGGTATTCTGTATTGAAGAGATACCCATGGTATTCTCTATTGAGGAGATACCCATGGTATTCTGTATTGATACCCATGGTATTCTGTATTGAGAAGATACCCATGGTATTCTGTATTGATACCCATGGTATTCTGTATTGATACCCATGGTATTCTGTATTGAAGAGATACCCATGGTATTCTGTATTGATACCCATGGTATTCTGTATTGATACCCATGGTATTCTGTATTGAAGAGATACCCATGGTATTCTGTATTGAAGAGATACCCATTGTATTCTGTATTGAGGAGATACCCATGGTATTCTGTATTGAGGAGATACCCATGGTATTCTGTATTGAGGAGATACCCATGGTATTCTGTATTGAAGAGATACCCATGGTATTCTGTATTGATTAGATACCCATGGTATTCTGTATTGAGGAGATACCCATGGTATTCTGTATTGAAGAGATACCCATGGTATTCTGTATTGATTAGATACCCATGGTATTCTGTATTGAGGAGATACCCATGGTATTCTCTATTGAGGAGATACCCATGGTATTCTGTATTGAGGAGATACCCATGGTATTCTGTATTGAGGAGATACCCATGGTATTCTGTATTGAAGAGATACCCATGATATTCTGTATTGAGGAGATACCCATGGTATTCTGTATTGAGGAGATACCCATGGTATTCTGTATTGAAGAGATACCCATGATATTCTGTATTGAGGAGATACCCATGGTATTCTGTATTGAGGAGATACCCATGGTATTCTGTATTGAGGAGATACCCATGGTATTCTGTATTGAAGAGATACCCATGGTATTCTCTATTGAGGAGATACCCATGGTATTCTGTATTGAGGAGATACCCATGGTATTCTGTATTGAAGAGATACCCATGGTATTCTCTATTGAGGAGATACCCATGGTATTTTGTATTGAATAGATACCCATGGTATTCTGTATTGAAGAGATACCCATGGTATTCTCTATTGAGGAGATACCCATGGTATTCTGTATTGATACCCATGGTATTCTGTATTGAGAAGATACCCATGGTATTCTGTATTGATACCCATGATATTCTGTATTGATACCCATGGTATTCTGTATTGAAGAGATACCCATGGTATTCTGTATTGAAGAGATACCCATGGTATTCTGTATTGATACCCATGGTATTCTGTATTGAAGAGATACCCATGGTATTCTGTATTGATACCCATGGTATTCTGTATTGAAGAGATACCCATGGTATTCTGTATTGAAGAGATACCCATTGTATTCTGTATTGAGGAGATACCCATGGTATTCTGTATTGAGGAGATACCCATGGTATTCTGTATTGAGGAGATACCCATGGTATTCTGTATTGAAGAGATACCCATGGTATTCTGTATTGAGGAGATACCCATGGTATTCTGTATTGAGGAGATACCCATGGTATTCTGTATTGAGGAGATACCCATGGTATTCTGTATTGATTAGATACCCATGGTATTCTGTATTGAGGAGATACCCATGGTATTCTGTATTGAAGAGATACCCATGGTATTCTGTATTGATTAGATACCCATGGTATTCTGTATTGAGGAGATACCCATGGTATTCTCTATTGAGGAGATACCCATGGTATTCTGTATTGAGGAGATACCCATGGTATTCTGTATTGAGGAGATACCCATGGTATTCTGTATTGAAGAGATACCCATGGTATTCTGTATTGAGGAGATACCCATGGTATTCTGTATTGAGGAGATACCCATGGTATTCTGTATTGAGGAGATACCCATGGTATTCTGTATTGAGGAGATACCCATGGTATTCTGTATTGAAGAGATACCCATGTATTCTGTATTGAGGAGATACCCATGGTATTCTGTATTGAAGAGATACCCATGGTATTCTGTATTGATTAGATACCCATGGTATTCTGTATTGAGGAGATACCCATGGTATTCTCTATTGAGGAGATACCCATGGTATTCTGTATTGAGGAGATACCCATGGTATTCTGTATTGAAGAGATACCCATGGTATTCTGTATTGAGGAGATACCCATGGTATTCTGTATTGAGGAGATACCCATGGTATTCTGTATTGATTAGATACCCATGGTATTCTGTATTGAGGAGATACCCATGGTATTCTCTATTGAGGAGATACCCATGGTATTCTGTATTGAGGAGATACCCATGGTATTCTGTATTGAAGAGATACCCATGGTATTCTCTATTGAGGAGATACTGTACCTAGGTAGGCATCTGGGGCACAACATGGCAGGAAAAAGTGCTTCTTGCAAAACTGCTGCCATATTGTGCTCCAGAAACGGGCCGGCTCTTAAGCTTACACGCCTGCTTTTTAACAAGAGATAACAAGAAAACAAAGACAATTTGATAATAGAAGTAAATTAGAAAGTTGTTTCAAATTGCTGCTCTGTCTGAATTGCAAAAGAAACATTTTGGGTTTTATATCCCTTTAAGGGCCAGATTACAAGTGGAGCGGTATTTTGCGCATCCACTAGAGCGCTAACTCCGCTAGAATTAAGATTTTTGCGCTAGTCAGGTTGAGCTCGTATTACGAGTTGAAACTTTTCATTTTAGCGGTAACCCGACTAGCACAAAAATCCAAAGTTAGAACTTCGTGTGCACGTTCACGTATTCCCCCATAGAAGTCAATGGAGAAAGAAAGTAGGAAAAAAACCCACTATCGCGCAAACACAATCGCTTATGGTCTGTTGCGCTAACCTGACATGAAAATATTAATATTTCCTATTCCAATGTTCTTTACATAGCAGAATATGTTCTTTTTATTCAGAAATAAATATTTCTACATATATCTGGCGGTAATTTGGTACCATATATATTTATACCTATACATGATATAGATGATTATATATAGGTATAGATATATACAGATATATATAGGAAATTCTATTTATAAACACAATGAACATATTCTGCTATGTGAAGCTCATTGTATTGTGAAATATTTACATCAAATACATAGTTAAAACCCTTATAAAAAATGAATATGGCATACATATGATATTACATATTTTCATCTACATAACGGCAAAGGGCTGCAATGCACTTATATATGTCTGTATATGTGTACATATGTATGTATGTGTTTATATGTGTACATATGTCTGTAATACATATATACACATAAAAATACATGTGTACGTATATATAAATTCATGTGTACGTATATATAAATACATGTGTACATACATATAAATACATGTGTATGTATATATAAATACATGTGTACGTACATATAAATACACGTGTACATATATATAAATACATGTGCACGTATATATAAATACATGTGTAGGTACATATAAATACATGTGTACGTATATATAAATACATGTGTAGGTACATATAAATACATGTGTAGGTACATATAAATACATGTGTACGTATATATAAATACATGTGTACGTACATATAAATACTTGTGTACGTATATATAAATACATGTGTACGTACATATAAATACATGTGTAGGTATATATAAATACATGTGTACGTACATATAAATACATATGTACGTATATATAAATACATGTGTATAAATACATGTGTACGTATATATATATAAATACATGTGTATAAATACATGTGTAGGTATATATAAATACATGTGTACGTATATATAAATACATGTGTAAGTACATATAAATACACCTGTACTTATATATAAATACATGTGTACGTACATATAAATACATGTGTACGTATATATAAATACATGTGTACGCACATATAAATACATGTGTACGTATATATAAATACATGTGTACGTACATATAAATACATGTGTACGTACATATAAATACATGTGTACGCACATATAAATACAAAAATGAATACCCTCACAATGTTGTGAAAACAGTATTAAAACACAGCCGCTCTATGCCTGTTACTTCTTGTGTCAGACCCGGCTGACAGGTATCCCCAAAGTGAACAGGAATGTCCCAAACAGCATAGGTTAACAATATTGCCCCCTCACCTTCTTTCGTCCGGTCCTGGGGACGTGGGTGACCACACCTGGTCAGGACACCTTTAGTCCGGATGGCAAACCCGGGCTCGCTCCTCCGATGCTCCGGGCACCTCCGTCTGGCGTTCCTCTACAGTCCCTCCTCAGACGTGATTCGAGGGAGGGGGCGTGGTTAGCGTGTGTGTCCCTCGCACACCAGCTTCCGGTTGGGGATTTCGGTTGATTGAGGGCTGTGCGGTGAGCAGTGTAGCAAGTATGGGCTCCAGGGAACCGGCAGGAGTAGTCTCCGTGATGCTGTGCTCATACATCCGATGGTCAATGGTTCAAACGAGGAAATGAAGGATTGGATGGAGTTCCAACGAATGTGTAAAACAAAACAACTTTATTACTTGTCATCCATTAAAATAATCTTGGTAACAACAGGAAACAAGGTGGTATTCTCCTAACAGGAGTCAGCTCGTACGAGCTGACTCCTGTTAGGGGAATACCACCTTGTTTCCTGTTGTTACCAAGATTATTTTAATGGATGACAAGTAATAAAGGTTTTTTGTTTTACACATTCGTTGGTGCTCCATCCAATCCTTAATTTCCTCGTTTGTACGCACATATAAATACATGTGTACATATATATATAAATACATGCGTACGTACATATAAATACATGTGTACATATATATATAAATACATGCGTACGTACATATAAATACATGTGTACGTATATATATATTTATACATATACATCTTTAGAGATGTATATGCATGTATCTCTATGTTAAAGTCCTTTGTCTGACTTTTTTTTCTTGCACCCGAGATCCCATATGTTTAAACCCTTATAACTTTTTTTGTGCAATATTTTGCTAAATAATTTTTGTTAGACAGTGTTATTATGAGTATAAGTGTACTTTGTGAAGTATTTTTTATGTGTTTCGTGACACTTTATTTTTGCGAAACAGTTAACCCGAGCTCTGAAGTCGCGGTAATCATTCTAGCGTAAATCCCGATTGCGCTCATGCGATTATGTTTACGCTTAACTCGTAATATGAGCGGTAAGCCCGATGAGTGCAAACCCTCGCAATATACCCCTTATCGCTTTGGCACAAAACAATTGCGCTCCACATGTAATCTAGCTCTAAATGTCTCCAAGTTTACATAGTGCAAACAGAATGAACAAAAAAGCTAAGTCAAACAATTACACATCTTCATCTGCTTAAAATGACCACATTTAATAAGTGGGATCCCCACATTTCACAAGTCCCGTTTTTTGAACACACGCTTCTTTGTCCCCAGAACTTTTTACAGGGATATCTAAACGTCCTGTTTTCATCATAACTGTTTACTTATTTCATGTTTTTATTATATATTTCTTATTATATATGTGCACCAATCACAAATGAACACTCCCGCTCGAGCGTTAACTGCGCTACACATAAGCTTTTTGCGCTCGTCAAAAAGTCCAAGTTAGATTATCGCGTGCGCGTTCACGTATTCCCCCGTAGAAGTCAATAGAGCAAAAAAGGGGAAAAAACATCTATTTATAAATACATAGAATATTCTGCTGTATGCAGAACATTGGAATGTGAAATATTTACACTAAATGCACAGTATAACACTTTATTAACCCCTTAACCCATTGCGAGATATATATATATGTTGTGCGGTACTTTGCTTATCGTACTGCACAACATATATATACGTCAGAGCTGCAGGAAGCTCAAGCAGTCTCAGCAGTTAAGTTACAGCCAAGAGCTGAAGTTCCTGATCTCCAGACATCTCCCTGAATATAAAACCGGAGCGCAATTGGTGCTCCGCTTCCATATGAAGGCAGATGCCAGATCATTACAGACGGTGCCAATGTCTGTGTCCCCGTCTATAACGATCATCTGCTTGTGCCGGCGGGAGGTGTGGGAGGGAATCAGGGAATCCAGGAGGAGGATGGGTGGTCCAGCAGCGGGGGGGGGGGGGGGGGGGGAGGGAGTGGGAGGACCCTACACTGTGGAAGACAAAAAATAAAGGGAAAGGAAGGGATGGGGCACTGCACTACAGAAAAAAGGGGGGGGATCCCTAACTAATGATCGCGGAAGGGGGGATATGATTGGACCATTACACTACAGAAAATTTTAAAAAATAATAAAAAGTTAAATAAAAAAAACAAATTTTCTTGGTACTGGCAGATGGCTGCCAGTACCTAAGATGGCGGTCACTAGTCAGAGAGGGCAGGGTTAGAGAGCTGTTTGGGAGTGATCAGGGAGGTTGGAGGATATGAGGGGATCCTACACTGCAGAAAATAAAAATAATTTTAAAAAAAGCCTTAAATCTTCATATTGGCAGTCTGACTGCCAGGGCCGCCATCAGGGGGTGACAGGAGTGACTCCTGTCAGGGGCCCAAGGGGCCAGGGGGGCCCCATGAGGCAAGAACTAAAAATATATATATATTTATTTTTTTTACATTTTGGTAGCCACCAGTGGGTACTACAGAAGAGTGCTAATTGAGCATGGGAAATGTTATTACAAGGAGTAAAGTATTATTGAGAGGATTTCTGAGTGTGCACTAAACCACTATGCACAGTGTGAGACAGACTTGGCACTTTGTACAGTGTGTGCCTGAGTCAGACGCCAGGTCACTTTCATTTGCAGAGGAGGTAGGACTTATTTAGCCAATGTTTTTTTATTTCTTTGTGCAATTTCGGATTGTAACTTCAGTGTGGTAGTAGTTGTATGGTGGGTCCATAAAAACACATTTTTTAGCAGCAGTGTATTTATGATTATTTGACAATACTGTAGAAATTCTATATTTAAAACCATGCAGAAATGTTTCCTCCTCAATACAAAAATGATAGGTGCCCTTTTGGCAGATATGCATTTTTTTATTTTATATATATATATATATATATATATATATATATATATATATATATATATATATATATATATATATATTACATGTCAGTTTACTGCCCCTTTATGCAAGGACTTTCCAGATGCAAGGAGGCATTTTATCTAAGATTTTTACATTTGCATAAAATGTTATACTCTCAGACTAAGATTGTTCAGTGTTTGAAATGAGACAGGTTAACTTAAAACTGTTCAGATTACACTACAGCTGACTTAATTTTGAAATACATACCAATAAGCCTAAATCCAGCATTTAACCAGATTGAATGGTATGAGTACCACAGCTTATGGTTGCACCAAGACCATATAGAGAACAGCATTTTCAAAATCCATAAGTACAGCTGACAGATGGGAACATTTGTACACTATATTTGAAGTGGTGCTCTTGGTTGGGGAAAATGGGGGGAAAACAAACATATGTCAACCTTTTAAAAGTACTTTTCTTCCTCTAGCCATCTACCCAGATCATTAATGTACAATTTTGAATTCACAGAATTATTTTTGTTTGCACATTTACAAATATGATTCTTTAAAAAGTGATCTCTTAATTTCTGCAATTTTTTTTATCATGCATGTCACACACTGTTGATTTAGGGGATGCAAGATGCATACATGTTTCCTCCTGTGAGTGTTTCTGTGGGTGTCTGTGTTTATGTCTTTGTGCTTTTGTTTGTGTCTCTATGAGTGTGTATGTATTTTTTTTCTGTGGGTCTCTCTGTGAGGGTGGGTGTGTATGTCTTTGTGCATTTTCTGTGGATGTCTGTGAGGGTGTGTGCATATGTCTGAGCTTTTTCTATGAGTGTCTCTGTGAGGGTGTGTGTATGTTTGTCTTTGTGTATTTTCTCTGGATGCCTCTGTGAGGGTGGATGTGTGTGTATGTATGTATGTATGTGTTTTCTGTGGATGTCTCTGTGAGGGTGTGTGTTTTCTGTGGGTGTCTCTGTGAGGATGTGTGTATGTCTTTGTGTGTTTTCTGTGGATGTCTCAGTGAGGGTGTGTATGTATGTCTTTCTGTGTTTTCTGTTGGTGTCTCTCTGTGTGTGTGTGTGTGTGTGTGTGTGTGTGTGTGTGTGTGTGTGTGTGTGTGTGTGTGTGTGTGTGTGTATGTCTTTGTGTGTTTTCTGAGGCTGTCTGTTGGTGTTTCCTTGGGTGAATGTGCAAGTTTGAGTTTGTGTGTGTGTGTACATTGTCTGTTCTTTTTTAGGACATTTTGACCTTACTACTGATTATTCACATCTTTCTACAGACTTTGAGATTAACGAGACCTTTCCGGAAGTCACTAATCCTCCACCATTAAATTATTGTTTAGGCAGTTCAGGGCCCTTCCTTTCAGCCACTGCATGCTGTTGTCATCATTTAGTTGGCATCTTCCTTTACAAAAAGATAATCAGAACTCTATATTTTGTTTTGTAAATCTCCTTTTTTAATAAAACTGTAGTTTACCTCATCAGGTTAATGTAATCAAGTGCTGAGTGTCTGTTTGGGTTTCTGTGTCTGAGTGTGTTTCTTTGCGTGTCTGCTAGAGTGTCTATATGTGAATCCTTATGTGTGAGTGTGTATGTGTTTCAGTGTATGAGTGTGTCTGTGTGTGTGTATGTTACTACCTTTACAACATTTCCAAGTTTAAATAGACACTTAAGAAAAAACTGCATATACGTTTTAGTCACTTGGTCAAAAATTGCACATGTCAAAGGAGTGTGGGGGGGGGGCTGATCAATGGTTAAGTCAGGGGCCCCAAAATTTCTAGTGGCGGCCCTGCTGTCTGCTAGTACCTAAGATGGTTGTGACCAGTGATGGGTGAGGGAGGAGAGCTGTTTGGGAGGGATCAGGTAGGGATCAGGGGGTGGGAGGTGTCATTGTACATTTAGAACAGGTGTTTGCGCGTGTCGGATTAACAGATCATTTTACAAGTTGAAAGTAAATACGAACACTTGAGCGCAATCACGATTTACGCTACAATGATTACCATGTCCTTGGTGCTCTGATTAACTGATTTGCAAACATAAAAGTGTCACAAAACACATCAAAAATGCATTACAAAGTACAGTTACACTCATAATAACACCATCTAATAAAATGATTAAATACAATAGTGAACAAAAAAGTTATAAGGGCTCAAAGATATGAGGTCTCAGGTGTTAGAAAAAGGGACAGTATACTGTAAAATAGTTTTTCCCTTAATGTGTTTACAATTGCTTTTTTTACCAACTGCAGAGTAAAAAATGTATGAAAATGAGCTTTTTAAGGTTCATTTGTGTATATTAAAGCTCTGATTTTGTGTTTTGAAGCCACAACCTAATAAAATGGGTTGAGCTTGTAGGTGTAATCAGATCTCATTACTTTATCACATTATGTACATATACATGTGTCTTTATCTTATATCTGTAGGTATAATCAGATCTCATTACTTTATCACATTATGTACATATACATGTGTCTTTATCTTATATCTGTAGGTATAATCAGATCTCCTTACTATATCACACTGTGTACATATACATGTGTCTTTATCTTATATCTGTAGGTATAATCAGATCTCATTACTTTATCACACTGTGTAAATATACCTGCTTCTTTATCTTATATCTGTAGGTATAATCAGATCTAATTACTTTATCACATTGTATACATATACTTGTGTCTTTATCTTATATCTGTAGGTATAATCAGATCTCATTACTTTATCACATTATGTACATATACATGTGTCTTTATCTTATATCTGTAGGTATAATCAGATCTCATTACTGTATCACATTATGTACATATACATGTGTCTTTATCATATATCTGTAGGTATAATCAGATCTCATTACTATATCACACTGTGTACATATACATGTGTCTGTATCTTATATCTGTAGGTATAATCAGATCTCATTACTGTATCACATTGTGTACATATACATGTGTCTTTATCATATATCTGTAGGTATAATCAGATCTCATTACTGTATCACATTGTGTACATATACATGTGTCTTTATCATATATCTGTAGGTATAATCAGATCTCATTACTTTATAACACTGTGTACATATACATGCTTCTTTATCTTATATCTGTAGATATAATCAGATCTCATTACTTTATCACATTGTGTACATATATCTGCTTCTTTATCTTATATCTGTAGGTATAATCAGATCTCATTACTGTATCACATTGTGTATATATACATGTGTCTTTATCTTATATCTGTAGGTATAACCAGATCTCATTACTGTATCACATTGTGTACATATACATGTGTCTTTATCTTATATCTGTAGGTATAATTAGATCTCATTACTGTATCACACTGTGTACATATACCTGCTTCTATATCTTATATCTGTAGGTATAATCAGATCTCATTACTTTATCACACTGTGTACATATACATGTCTTTATCTTATATCTGTAGGTATAATCAGATCTCATTACTGTATCACATTGTGTACATATACCTGCTTCTTTATCTTATATCTGTAGGTATAATCAGATCTCATTACTTTATCACACTGTGTACATATACATGTGTCTGTATCTTATATCTGTAGGTATAATCAGATCTCATTACTATATCACACTGTGTACATATACATGTGTCTTTATCTTATATCTGTAGGTATAATCAGATCTCATTACTGTATCACATTGTGTACATATACCTGCTTCTTTATCTTATATCTGTAGGTATAATCAGATCTCATTACTTTATCACATTGTGTACATATACATGTGTCTGTATCTTATATCTGTAGGTATAATCAGATCTCATTACTTTATCACTTTGTGTACATATACATGTGTCTGTATCTTATATCTGTAGGTATAATCAGATCTCATTACTATATCACACTGTGTACATATACATGTGTCTTTATCTTATATCTGTAGGTATAATCAGATCTCATTACTTTATCACATTGTGTACATATACCTGCTTCTTTATCTTATATCTGTAGGTATAATCAGATCTCATTACTTTATCACATTGTGTACATATACTTGTGTCTTTATCATATATCTGTAGGTATAATCAGATCTCATTACTTTATCACATTGTGTACATATACATGTGTCTGTATCTTATATCTGTAGGTATAATCAGATCTCATTACTTTATCACACTGTGTACATATACATGTGTCTGTATCTTATATCTGTAGGTATAATCAGATCTCATTACTGTATCACACTGTGTACATATACATGTGTCTTTATCTTATATCTGTAGGCATAATCAGATCTCATTACTGTATCACATTGTGTACATATACCTGCTTCTTTATCTTATATCTGTAGGTATAATCAGATCTCATTACTTTATCACATTGTGTACATATACATGTCTTTATCTTATATCTGTAGGTATAATCAGATCTCATTACTGTATCACATTGTGTACATATACTTGTGTCTTTATATTATATCTGTAGGTATAATCAGATCTCATTACTTTATCACATTGTGTACATATACATGTGTCTGTATCTTATATCTGTAGGTATAATCAGATCTCATTACTTTATCACTTTGTGTACATATACATGTGTCTGTATCTTATATCTGTAGGTATAATCAGATCTCATTACTATATCACACTGTGTACATATACATGTGTCTTTATCTTATATCTGTAGGTATAATCAGATCTCATTACTTTATCACATTGTGTACATATACCTGCTTCTTTATCTTATATCTGTAGGTATAATCAGATCTCATTACTTTATCACATTATGTACATATACATGTGTCTTTATCTTACATCTGTAGGCATAATCAGATCTCATTACTTTATCACATTGTGTACATATACATGTCTTTATCTTATATCTGTAGGTATAATCAGATCTCATTACTGTATCACATTGTGTACATATACTTGTGTCTTTATATTATATCTGTAGGTATAATCAGATCTCATTACTGTATCACATTGTGTACATATACATGCTTATTTATCTTATATCTGTAGGTATAATCAGATCTCATTACTGTATCACATTGTGTACATATACTTGTGTCTTTATCTTATATCTGTAGGTATAATCAGATCGCATTACTTTATCACACTGTGTACATATACATGTGTCTTTATCTTATATCTGTAGGCATAATCAGATCTCATTACTTTATCACATTATGTACATATACATGTGTCTTTATCTTATATCTGTAGGTATAATCAGATCTCATTACTTTATCACATTGTGTACATATACCTTCTTCTTTATCTTATATCTGTAGGTATAATCAGATCTCATTACTTTATCACATTGTGTACATATACTTGTGTCTTTATCATATATCTGTAGGTATAATCAGATCTCATTACTTTATCACATTGTGTACATATACATGTGTCTGTATCTTATATCTATAGGTATAATCAGATCTCATTACTTTATCACACTGTGTACATATACATGTGTCTTTATCTTATATCTGTAGGCATAATCAGATCTCATTACTTTATCACATTATGTACATATACATGTGTCTTTATCTTATATCTGTAGGTATAATCAGATCTCATTACTGTATCACATTGTTTACATATACCTGCTTCTTTATCTTATATCTGTAGGTATAATCAGATCTCATTACTTTATCACATTGTGTACATATACTTGTGTCTTTATCATATATCTGTAGGTATAATCAGATCTCATTACTTTATCACATTGTGTACATATACATGTGTCTGTATCTTATAGCTGTAGGTATAATCAGATCTCATTACTTTATCACTTTGTGTACATATACATGTGTCTGTATCTTATATCTGTAGGTATAATCAGATCTCCTTACTATATCACACTGTGTACATATACATGTGTCTTTATCTTATATCTGTAGGTATAATCAGATTTCATTACTTTATCACATTGTGTACATATACCTGCTTCTTTATCTTATATCTGTAGGTATAATCAGATCTCATTACTTTATCACATTGTGTACATATACTTTTGTCTTTATCATATATCTGTAGGTATAATCAGATCTCATTACTTTATCACATTGTGTACATGTACATGTGTCTGTATCTTATATCTGTAGGTATAATCAGATCTCATTACTTTATCACACTGTGTACATATACATGTGTCTGTATCTTATATCTGTAGGTATAATCAGATCTCATTACTGTATCACACTGTGTACATATACATGTGTCTTTATCTTATATCTGTAGGAATAATCAGATCTCATTACTGTATCACATTGTGTACATATACCTGCTTCTTTATCTTATATCTGTAGGTATAATCAGATCTCATTACTTTATCGCATTGTGTACATATACATGTCTTTATCTTATATCTGTAGGTATAATCAGATCTCATTACTTTATCACATTATGTACCTATACATGTGTCTTTATCTTACATCTGTAGGCATAATCAGATCTCATTACTTTATCACATTGTGTACATATACATGTCTTTATCTTATATCTGTAGGTATAATCAGATCTCATTACTTTATCACATTATGTACATATACATGTGTCTTTATCTTACATCTGTAGGCATAATCAGATCTCATTACTTTATCACATTGTGTACATATACATGTCTTTATCTTATATCTGTAGGTATAATCAGATCTCATTACTGTATCACATTGTGTACATATACCTGCTTCTTTATCTTATTTCTGTAGGTATAATCAGATCTCATTACTTTATCACATTGTGTACATATACTTGTGTCTTTATCATATATCTGTAGGTATAATCAGATCTCATTACTTTATCACATTGTGTACATATACATGTGTCTGTATCTTATATCTGTAGGTATAATCAGATCTCATTACTTTATCACACTGTGTACATATACATGTGTCTGTATCTTATATCTGTAGGTATAATCAGATCTCATTACTATATCACACTGTGTACATATACATGTGTCTTTATCTTATATCTGTAGGTATAATCAGATCTCATTACTTTATCACATTGTGTACATATACATGCGTCTTTATCTTATATCTGTAGGTATAATCAGATCTCATTACTATATCACATTGTGTGCATATACATGTGTATTTATTTTATATCTGTAGGTATAATCAGATCTCATTACTTTATCACATTGTGTATATATACATGTGTCTGCATCTTATATCTGTAGGTATAATCAGATCTCATTACTTTATCACACTGTGTACATATACCTGCTTCTTTATCTTATATCTGTAGGTATAATCAGATCTCATTACTTTATCACATTGTGTACATATACCTGCTTCTTTATCTTATATCTGTAGGTATAATCAGATCTCATTACTTTATCACATTGTGTACATATACTTGTGTCTTTATCATATATCTGTAGGTATAATCAGATCTCATTACTTTATCACATTGTGTACATATACATGTGTCTGTATCTTATATCTGTAGGTATAATCAGATCTTATTACTTTATCACACTGTGTACATATACATGTGTCTGTATCTTATATCTGTAGGTATAATCAGATCTCATTACTGTATCACATTGTGTACATATACATGTGTCTTTATCTTATATCTGTAGGCATAATCAGATCTCATTACTGTATCACATTGTGTACATATACCTGCTTCTTTATCTTATATCTGTAGGTATAATCAGATCTCATTACTTTATCACATTGTGTACATATACATGTCTTTATCTTATATCTGTAGGTATAATCAGATCTCATTACTTTATCACATTATGTACATATACATGTGTCTTTATCTTACATCTGTAGGCATAATCAGATCTCATTACTTTATCACATTGTGTACATATACATGTCTTTATCTTATATCTGTAGGTATAATCAGATCTCATTACTTTATCACATTATGTACATATACATGTGTCTTTATCTTATATCTGTAGGTATAATCAGATCTCATTACTGTATCACATTGTGTACATATACTTGTGTCTTTATCTTATATCTGTAGGTATAATCAGATCTCATTACTGTATCACATTGTGTACATATACATGCTTCTTTATCTTATATCTGTAGGTATAATCAGATCTCATTACTGTATCACATTGTGTACATATACTTGTGTCTTTATCTTATATCTGTAGGTATAATCAGATCTCATTACTTTATCACACTGTGTACATATACATGTGTCTTTATCTTATATCTGTAGGCATAATCAGATCTCATTACTTTATCACATTATGTACATATACATGTGTCTTTATCTTATATCTGTAGGTATAATCAGATCTCATTACTTTATCACATTATGTACATATACATGTGTCTTTATCTTATATCTGTAGGTATAATCAGATCTCATTACTGTATCACATTGTGTACATATACCTGCTTCTTTATCTTATATCTGTAGGTATAATCAGATCTCATTACTGTATCACATTGTGTACATATACTTGTGTCTTTATCTTATATCTGTAGGTATAATCAGATCTCATTACTGTATCACATTGTGTACATATACCTGCTTCTTTATCTTATATCTGTCCATTAAACAATCACCAGTACTTGAGAGAACAATGGAAAATTAACATTTTATTACCTTATCTCTGCTATAGCCCACTGGGAGTGTAATCTCTTCTGCTGGCTGTGTTTACAAAGCTTATCTATAGCTTGGACCTGCGGCCACAAACTTTCAGAATAGGTGGGGATACCACATGCTAAATCAACTATTTCAAATGACAATATAAAGGTAAAGGAGCTACTTGTAAACAATTTAATACACTCCAGCAGGTAAAGTGGATTATTGTGAACAAATTAAATGGGAGAAAAATTTTGAGTAAACTGTCCCTTTAACATAGAAATACATACATATAGATGTTTAAATATGTATATGTATGTGTGTGTATGTGTATATATATATATATATATATATATATATATATATATATATATATATATATACATTATATATATATAATACTGTAGGTAGTAGGGTAAGTGCACTCTAACAAACAGGTATTCAAATGCCAGGGTGCTAAGAAGAATGTAGATAACGGATGTAGCACAAAGCACTCACTGGTCTTGTAAAGTATCAAAACAAAATGTATTTGTTACGGTTGCCTCCAGGCTGGCTGGAAGTTGGACCGTAGAAAAGGATGCTCCTAGCGCTCACCAAAGGATCATCAGCACCGTAGACACTATAACTACTGCGTAGCCACCATAAGTAATGCAGACTCTACGAACCACCGCTGCTGGGCTGGTATCTCGCCGTCTGCTCTGCGCCCTAGGCCTACGACCAGGCTCCAGTAGGTGAACCTCTTCCTTCTGTAGAGTGAAGCAGGATCAGGAACAAGAGCTCTTACAAGAGCTCAGTAGCTAAGGGAGTATGAAGAGCATAGCAATCCCTGTAGTGATTATAGCTGTCCCCTACAAACATGAGTCAAGGCTGCAAGTTAGAGGGTCAGAAGAGGTCTCAGGTGCTGGAACACCCAGCCTGGTTTTTATTACGGTTGTGCACATACAGGACACACCCAGGGGGAGGCATAAAATAACCAATCAAATAACAGTACAATCCACACATCCCCTCCCCTCAGATAAGCAGTTAACATAATTATTACATACAGTAAAAATACAGTTTTCACACATACACTGTAACTTTAAAACCATACATTCAATCTCCATAAAAGTTACGTATTCAGACTCAGCATACATCAAACATAAACACTTCCAAAAATCAGCCAAATCCCTCCAGTGGATCAAAAGTTAGCTGGAGGTCCCTTTATGACCGACCGCAAGCACAATTTCCTGCCCAAAACAGTTCCATAGATTTGGGCTGTGCGGTCGGTCAATTTCATGCAGAAAAAACGAACGGGACTTAGTCTCTGGAGCTGCAAGTTCTGTATGGGAGAAGGTAAGGCTCAGCGGTGTTCGTGTATTTGCGCATCCGATTTTAGTTCCACAGAATCTTTAGCATACACCGCTGACCGCATTCGAATGAACAAAGATGGCCGCCGCCACGTGTTCGTTTGCACAAACTGCGGCCACCCAGCGGACGGCAATTAACCTGCAGTAACCTCACAGCCTGGGAGGTAAATTGCCTGCACACTTTAACTTCTGGGTGGTCTGCCTGTGTGGTACTTGGTTCAGTAAGCCCTATTTACTGAACCAAGTGGGAGAAAGCCAGGGACAAGTTATTTTACAGGTCTGGGGACATAGTCTTAAAGGGGCATTGTTCACCAAAGTCACAATATGTCCCCAGACGGTTCTTAAAGGGCCATACACACCCAATAAAAGTTAATACGTTTTCAGGGGCACAATCTTCCAGGGGCCATAGTCATGAGGAAGGAGGCTGGCAAATAGGCTTCTCCACAATCCAGGGAAGCAGGGCAATTTTCCATTTAAAGGGCCAGTTACATAGCAGTTTGTAACAGTATTCCTTTGTGATGTTTCATGGTGTTCACCCCTTCATCAGACCAACAATAATTAATCTCACAGCAAACAATTTAAAGTGTAGGAAACCCCACCCACTGACAGAAAAACCGTCAAAAAGGTTACCATAGCAACATCTAAACAAAAATATGCCATTGTCTGTAGTAAACAATGAAACCATTGCCCAGTTTACTTTGTTGTTCTACTTTGGGCCATATCTCTATGTCTATCCCACAGTGATATTATATTCCTACTATGCCCATTTGGTACATTTCAATATTAGCCATTTAGAACATTAACACACCGCAAGATTATCACACTCCATATATGGTTACACTACTATTCATGTGGTACCCTTGTTTGATGACCTTAGCGCTCATTGCGTCCATTTACATTCCCTTTGTGTATCTGCGCATGGTTATCCCCACTATTTGTCTTTTCCCCTACTCGCTATCACCTCGGGTAGACATTTAACACACTATGTTACGATCAGTGTCGCCTGCTATTTTTTCACCTTTGGGGGCGTGCCGGTATTCGTCATGATGACGTATGGTGGGCGGACAGACTCCTACTATTCCCGATACGGCTAGGTGCCTGTAACCGACACATTTATTTTCTTGCGCTTACCATAGTAACGCCTAGATTTAAAGTTTTGTCGGTGAAAAGTAGCGTAGCTAACGCTGCTTTTTTCCCAGCGCACCCTTCCAACAACGCTGGTATTTAGAGTTGTCTGAGGGGCTGCGTTAGGCTCAAAAAAGGGTGCGTTGAGCCTAACTTAGCTCCACTTCAACCCTCAATACCAGCATTGCTTACGGTAGCGGTAAGCTGGAAAAACGTGCTCGTGCACGATATCCCCATAGGAAACAATGGGGCAGTTTGGGCTGAAAAAAAACCTAACATCTGCAAAAAAGCAGCTTTCAGCTCCTAACGCAGCCCCATTGTTTCCTATGGGGAAACACTCTCTAAGTCTGCACCTAACACCCTAACATGAACCCCGAGTCTAAACACCCCTAATCTTACACTTATTAACCCCTAATCTGCCGCCCCCGCTATCGCTGACCCCTGCATATTAATATTAACCCCTAATCTTCCGCTCTGGACACCGCCACAACCTACGTTATCCCTATGAACCCCTAATCTTCTGCCCCTAACACCGCCAACCCCTATATTATATTTATTAACCCCTAATCTGCCCCCCCAACGTCGCCGCTACCTTACCTACACTTATTAACCCCTAATCTGTCGACCAGACCTCGCCGCCACTATAATGAATGTATTAACCCCTAAACCGCCACACTCCCGCCTCGCAAACACTATAATAAATTGTATTAAGCCCTAATCTGCCCTCCCTAACATCGCCGCCACCTACCTACAATTATTAACCCCTAATCTCCCGCCCGCACTGTCGCCGCTACTATAATAAAGTTATTAACCCCTAAACATAACTCTAACCCTAACACCCCCCTAACATAAATATAAATTTATATTAAACGAAATAATATTCCTAAAATTAACTAAATTAATCCTATTTAAAACTAAATACTTACCTATAAAATAAACCCTAAGATAGCTACAATATAACTAATAATTGTAGCTATTTTAGGATTTATATTTATTTTACAGGCAACTTTGTATTTATTTTAACTAGGTACAATAGCTATTAAATAGTTAAGAACTATTTAATAGCTACCTAGTTAAAATAAGTACAAATTTACCTGTAAAATAAATCCTAACCTAAGTTACAATTAAACCTAACACTACACTATCATTAAATAAATTACCTACGATTACCTACAATTAAATACAATTAAATAAACTATTCTATAATACAAAAAAAAACTAAATTGCAAAAAATAAAAAAGAATTACAATCAGTTTAAACTAATTACACCTAATCTAAGCCCCCTAAAAAAATAAAAAAGCCCCCCAAAATAAAAAATTCCCTACCCTATTCTAAAATACAAAAGTAATCAGCTCTTTTACCAGCCCTTTAAAGGGCTTTTTGCGGGGCCTTGCCCCAAAGTAATCAGCTCTTTTGCATGAAAATAAAATACAATACCCCCCCCAACATTACAACCCACCACCCACATACCCTAGCTCTAACCCACCCAAACCCCCCTTAAAAAAACCTATCACTAACCCCCTGAAAAGCTCCCTACCTTGAGTCGTCTTCACCCAGCCGAGCCGAATTCTTCATCCAAGCGGAGCAAGAAGATGTCCTCCATCCGGTAGAAGTCTTGATCCAAGCGGCAAAGAAGAGGTCCTCCATCCGGGCGAAGTCTTGATCCAAGCGGCAAAGAAGAGGTCCTCCATCCGGGCGATGTCTTCTTCCAAGCGGCATCTTCTATCTTCTTTCTTCCGGATCCATCTTCATCCCGCCGACGCGGAACATCCTTCTTCCCCGACGGACTAACGACGAATGAAGGTTCCTTTAAGGGACGTCATCCAAGATGGCGTCCCTTCAATTCCGATTGGCTGATAGAATTCTATCAGCCAATCGGAATTAAGGTAGAAAAAATCTGATTGGCTGATGCAATCAGCCAATCAGATTGAAGTTCAATCCGATTGGCTGATCCAATCAGCCAATCGTATTTAACTCGCATTCTATTGGCTGATCGGAACAGCCAATAGAATGCAAGTTCAATACGATTGGCTGATTGGATCACAAGACCAGTGAGTGCTTTGTGCTACATCCATTATATATATATATAGATATATATATATAGATATATATGTGTATATATATATATAGATATATAGATATATGTGTGTATATATATATATATATATATATATATATGTGTGTGTGTGTGTGTGTATATATATATGTGTGTATTTATATGTTTGTACAGATGTATTTATGTATTTATAAATATGTGTATATATGTATTTACAGATATATATACACATAGAAACACATAGATTCATATGAATACATATATATATATATATATATATATATATATATATATATATATATATATATATATATATATATGTGTGTGTGCATTAAAGCCCTTTGTTGTCAAGTAGATGAAAACATGCAAAAACATATTTATGCAATATTCATATTTAATAAAGTGTTTAACTGTGTTATTACTGTAAATATTTCACATTCCAATTTTCTTCACATAGGCAAATATGTTCTAAGTATTTATAAATAGATATTCCTATAAATACGTTAACACGATATTTGAACTTCGTTTTTTGCACACATCGGGTTAACGCACGAGCGAAAACAGTTTACTTTCAATACGAGCACTACCCAACGCACGAAAATAAACTTACTTCTAGCACAGTTATGGCGCATCAGGAGCAAAATGATGTCATTGTATTGAGCACTAAACTGTATATATGTGTTTTTCTTTTGCATACAAATGTAGGTTTACGCCGCTTAGCAAAATACACCACTTTCTATGTAAATTTCACCTGAGCTGAGAGCTTTAAGAAACTGGCGCTGGAGAATTCACTGTTTGTTTGTTTTTTGCTAATTTGTGCATTTAGTGCACTTTTATCCTGGCAATTTGTAGCTAATTAAGTTGCCTTTTGTTGGCGCACATAAACATACATTTTCCTTTGACTTCCGTTTGCGGGAGGGGCTTGATGAGGCGTCTGTGTTTGGCGCGCTCTGTGATCCAGCTACACTCAGGCCACCCCCAGCTTATCCCAGGCCGTTGAGGCTACACCTGCCCTGGCCAAGGAGCGTGTTCGCCTCGGAGGGGAGCTTTCTCCTTCTGAGAAGCAAGTTCAGGATAAGGAAGTCCGCCAGCCATCAAGACTCAGTGGCTAGAGTCAAGGTCGGTGCAATCGGCACAGAAGCAATTGTATCTGCTGCGGCAGTGCTCCCAGAACCCCGGTGACTGGAGGAAGGCGAGGCAGCTGACGCTGTCTACAACGGACTCGAGTCCCAGGATAGGAGCATTGTGTATGAAACGCTGCAGGGTGGACGTCTGCTAAGTTCGATCTCTTCGCTCTGAAAAGGATATCGGTCCCCCTCCCAGAACCCCAGGGGCAAGGCTGTAAAGTATACTTTTATATCTTTTTATCTTCACTTATGTGTCAGCTTGCCATGGGATAGGAGGTGGGATAAGAACAAGGTTAACATGCTGCCTGGGTCCCAGGGGGATATATGATGCTACCTGAGGAATCGTCTATTAGAAGGCAGTGAAGGAAATTGATATCAAGGGAAAGAAGGAGCTAAGATAAAGTGTTTCTATATCTATCAGCTGATAATATCCCTCCATTTTTCCTATTAATCTATCACATATATCTACAGTGGAACTGTTATCTTTGCAATCTGAAATCAAGGGAACTGTGCTGTCTCTCCTGTCTAGCAGGATAGAGGGACCTTTTTTTTTCAAGACACATATCTATCTGTTAAATACCCTGGATATACTACGAGTTGCTGGTCCAGGACTCAGCTAAGTTTGTCAAAGGGAAATATCTTGCTTGGAGCAGGGGATACCTGCAGGACTTTGGCCGCAATTCATCTCTGCTGGGACTTGTGTTTAACTGTTATAAGAGCTCTGGTCTCTCTTCCTCTCTATAGTTTTTTGGTTTTTCTGATTTCATATCTCTGCTGCTGACACTATTCTTGAGAACTGTTTGTTGAAGGTCAATATAACTCAGTTGTATATTCAGAAAACAACAATGGATTAAGTAACTATATGTTTCTAGGCAAAGTTATTTGATAGCCTCTGTGTCATTGTCCTCTTGTATAGGAGAGAGATACTAAAAAAAGAAGAAGGAGGTAGGGGGAGGAAGGAGGAAAGAAAGAGGGGAAGAGAAAAAAGGGAAAAGGGTAGAGGAAAAAAAATATATATATATATCTATACCTTGTTTCAGCAAGTTGAAAGGTTTAAAAGTATTGAAACTCCAGCAGGGGTCAGATCTACACAGTTTTTGTGAAAAATGCTCCGCTATGATATGGTTCTTAGCATTAGTAAGTTATAAGAATTATATGTAGGAACATTTTATTCTATGTGTTAAATTTATCTGTATAACATATGATCTATATGGGCTGTGTTGCAGAACAAATACAGTCTAACTATCTGCACAGTGTTTGTGAAAAATGTTCTAGTTTAACCTCTTTCTAGTAATAGTAGTATATATATTTTTCTATCTATATTAATACCACAGTTAAGTCTATGTGGAATATATAAGGATCATGGGTCTAATATGTTGGCTAGGATAAGCCAGCTAAACCATCATTTTGTATGATTGGTACTTTTTTTATAGCTGGCTGTGGATCTTTCAAGTAATATTTGGTTAAAACTGTCTAATATCATAGGGGAAATTGACTAACCAGTTTTCTCTTATACCAGCTAGATATATAGTCTAAGATTATTGTGACATAGTGAATACTAGGTAAGAGTTTGTTAAATTTATACTATTCTGAGTGACCGCAGTAAATATTGATCCCTCTTAGTTACTTTAAAATATAGGAGTGACTGATTTTTCTTTTTTTTCTTTTTTTTCTCTCTCTTCTTTCACACATATAGGCACTAATTTTATATTTCTCTCTCTCTTCTATCTCTTTTTTTTCTTCTTTTTTTTTCTCTTAATATCCACCAAGTGCACATTGCAACCTGACTACATTTTTTTTTACCCTGCCTCACCTGGCAGCTTAACACTATCTTTTGTCTTTTTTTTTAGCACAAAGCCATTATCCACTCTACACTACTATCTGGCTGCACAACTCACTTTTTATTCCTTTCTTCTCACTCTTTTTTTATGGATAAATTCCTAGGGATCAGCAGGAGTGATTCTGGTATAATGCCACCTAAGAGTAAGGATAGAAAGCCCAGGTCAAGCATTGGTAGTATAGAGACTGTGGCAACTGATTTTTCACCTGGCTCTAATACTGTTATTGATACTAACAACCTAGTAAAACAAATATCTGATTTATATTTGAATTTGAAGGAGTTAAAATAGAATTAACTACCTTAACAAACGAGCTTAAACTAGTATCTAGCAGACTTGGAGAAATTGAAAATAGGATTTCTGATTTAGATGATTTACAACAGGTACAACAATCTCGCTTAAATTCTCAGGCCAAAAGTATAGAAACTATGCAATCCCGTTTAGATGACTTAGAAGATAGGTCACGGAGGAACAATTTAAAAATTGTAGGCCTTCCTGAGAGCCCCGAGTTTTTAGATCTTATGAAATTTGTACAAAGTACTTTACCAGGGCTGCTTGATATGCCTCCAACTAGTACGGAGATTATGGTGGAAAGGGTCCACAGACTGGGCACATATCAAAACAAAGAGAATCCTATAAAAGCTAAAAGACCAGTTTTAGTAAAATTATTGAACTTTCAGGACAAGCAGAGAATTTTAGCATATTATAGAAAGAAAGCCACTGTAGAGATAAATAAAGATCGCATTCTATTATTTTCGGATTTCTCTGCTGAAACAGCGAATAGGAGGAGAAATATGGCCCCATGGTGTTCAAAGTTAATAAATGCAGGTTACCAAGCGACCATGATCTACCCTGCTAAGATTAAAATCTTTTCAGAAGATAAGGTGAATTTATTGAACACAGTAGAGGAGGTTAGACAATTCTTGGAGAATAATAAAAATATAGTAGAATAATGTATATCCAAGTTTGTCAGTTATTGGATTTAATTCTTTATTTGACTGTATTGTACCGACACGTTAGGGTGTCCGTCTTTTTTTTATTTTTTTTATTTTTTTTTCTCTCTCTTCTTTTCTCCTTTTCTTCTCTTCTGCTATGTGTGCTCTCTCCCCCTCCTGGGGCAACCGCTCCGCCTCGGTTAAGGTGTTGCTTCCATCAAGAGAATTAAGTCTAAATCTATCATAGATGAAAAAATCAATTAGTTTATTGTCCTGGAATGTGGGGGGGTTTTCCTCCCCTGCCAAGAGGAAGAAAATCATACATCATTTAAAAAGTTATAAACCAGATATCGTCTTCCTGCAGGAAACTCATTTGAGCCTGCAGGAGGCAGAAAAGTTAAAATTTAGTTGGATTGGGGAGGTGATCGCGGTACCAGCAGTTAGAAAAAAGAGAGGAGTTGCATGTATTTTCAATAAAAACCTTGATTTTAAGTTAATCTCGCAAGAGAAAGATGTGGAGGGGAGATATCTTATTCTGGAATTAGAGATTAACAAGTGTAAGTATACGCTATGTAATCTTTATGCCCCGAATGAATGTCAGCCACATTTCTGGGACGGGTTATATGCAAAATTAGTTAATTCCATAGACTCTCAATTGATCATAGGGGGGAACTTCAATAGCGTCTTTGTCCCTCAGCTGGATAGACTGAGAACTGGGGGTTCCTATAGATCAAGAAAGGAAGCTAAAATACTGACCTCCTTTTCAAAAGGCCTTAAATTAAGGGATATATGGAGAATTCAACACCTGGATGAGAAATTATTTACATGCGAATCGAAAGCGCATCGTACTTTCTCAAGAATAGACATGTTTTTAGTGTCTGAAAGATTTTTGCAACTAGAGATAAAAACAGACATTAGGAATATAATTCTATCTGATCATCTATTATATCTCTGTCCATCCAGCTGAGGAACAGGGGGGACGGTCTTGGGGCCAAATTTTTCTATCCTAGCTTTTTATATTCCAATATACCTTTCAGAAATTGGCTGACTCAGAAATGGAGGGACTATGTACACCAGAATAAGGAATATATTCCCAAAACAGAAATATTTTGGGAGGCCGCAAAGGCCTGTCTAAGGGGGGAAATTAAGGCATACATGGTTAAAAGGAAAAGAAAGATAAGAGCGAGGGAAATTCAACTGACTAATCATCTTAAAAACAAATTTATAAAATATATTGATAGTCCTAATAGGGACAATTGGGACTGCTATCAAAGGGCTAAGAGTGAGAGAGAGATTTTCCTAACTAATAATCAGATACAGGAAGATATGAAAAACAAAGCTATATTTGGCACTTTTTCCCCGAAAACTGCTAAAATGCTCTCAAATATTTCCAAAAGCAAGAGGAAAAATAATTATATAGGAACAATTATATCAGAGGGTAAAAAATATAATGCTCCGAAGGATATCGTTGAGCAATTCCAATTATTCTACCAGAAAATATACTCCCCTGCAGAAGTTGATCAAGAGGCAAAAAAGTCTTTCTGGGAAAGTATTAATTTACCAAAAATCTCCTCAGATCACTTAAATATCTTGAATAAAGAGATAACTACAGAGGAAACACTTATTGCAATCAAAGAAGCATGTTTTAGGGAAGGCACCCGGGCCCGACCAATTACCGATTGAATTTTCTAAAATGTTATCGGAAGAGATAGTTGTTACTTTGACAGATCTGTTTAACAATTATTTTCTGTTGCATTCTAGACCCTCTCGGTTCTTCACCGCCTCAAATATTACCCTTATCTTAAAGAAGGAGAAAGATCCCAATTCAATGGACTCATATAGACCAATTTCGCTTCTGAATAGTGATTATAAGTTATTAGCAAATATACTAGCCAACCGTCTCAAAAAGGTTATAGGAGAAGTTATTCATCCGGATCAAACCGGATTTATTCCTGGTAGGTCAGCACAGAAAAACATCAGAAAGGCTATGACCGTAATCGAATATATATTAGCATCCCATAGGACGGGGTCAGGGCTGAAGCAAGATTTTGCGTTGTTAACGGTTGATGCAGAAAAAGCCTTTGACTCTGTCCTATGGGATCATTGGTTAACAGCTTTAAGCAATTTTGGTTTTTCAGGTCACTTCTATAATTATATTTCACTCCTCTATCAGAATCCAATCTCCTTTCTTAGTATTAATAATATTCTATCTGCCCCAATTACACTGCACAAGGGAACAAGGCAGGGCTGCCCTCTTTCACCATTATTATTTGATATAGCCATTGAACCTTTGGCGGTGAAGAGTCGAGAGGTCTTGGAAGGTATAAGAATAAAACAGCATAAAGTCACGCTCTCACTATATGCAGATGATATCCTTTTCTATATAAGAAATTCTACCAAAAATATTCCAATTCTAATTGATATTCTATCGGAATTTAGTAAATTTGCTGGGTACAGAATAAATCTTGCCAAGTCAGAGATTCTCTGGATCATAAAGAATAGAAACAGTTATATACAGAACCCTTTTAAATTAACTTATAAATCTATTAAATATCTGGGAATAAACCTTTCAGGAAACCCAGAGGAATGGTATGACATGAATTTTGCTCCTATTTGGAGAAGTTGTCTAGCCGAAATCCAGAAATGGAGCAAACTTTCTTTGTCACTTTCTGCAAAAATAGCATTAATTAAAATGCGAACGCTCCCAAAAATACTGTTTTTTATACAGAATATCCCTTCTTTTCTGCATAGGGCCGATATTAAAAAGTTTAACTCTTGTTGTTCTACTTTTCTCTGGGCCCCAAAGAAACCCCGTATTTCACTATCAAGGTTAATGCACCCAAAAGATTTGGGTGGACTTGCCTTGCCAAATTTAGCAAATTACAATCTGGCATGTCTTTTGTCCAAATTGCCCTGGATTGGCTCACAGGGGCAAATTTTATTGCTAGTTCTGATGTGGAAGAGGGTATCATGGTGCCATTCGCTCTTAAGGCATTGTTACATACTGCCCATCCAATAAAGTTTCGGGATTTTTCATTAAAACACACAATCTATAATGTTATTCTGGCGTGGCATAAAATTTGTAAATTATTAGAAGTAGAAAACACACTTTCTCGCTACTTACCGATCAGGGGAAATCCTGATTTTAAGGGTGGTTGCGAATCATCAGCTTTTAGGAAATGGTCTGCTAATGAGTTGACGTTTATGAGCCAGTTAGTAGACCCAGTCACAAATCATATAAAAACATTTGATTCGCTAATCAGAGATTTCCAGCTGGATAAAAGATCTTTCTTTGCTTATCTACAAATAAGACATTTCTATTATAGTCAGAAATCTACGGTCGAGGACCCCTGGACTTTGGGTCCATTAGATCCTGTTATTAACAGATTCTCACGGGGAAATCATTCTATATCATATATCTATAGATTGCTGATACTGAAGGAGGCAGAGATGAAGGTGGACAACCTCTTTTCTATCTGGAAATCAGATTTTCCTGAATTGGACAGGGATTATTTCCAGGAGAGCTTTAATAGGGTAAGGAAATTTTCAAGCAGCATGGCAATTAGGGAATCTTCTTAATAGGGCCTATCTAACGCCTAGCAAAATGGCCAAATGGAAGGGGGACATGACCTGTTATAGATGCAACTTTCCGTCTGCAGACATCTTTCATGTATTCTATGCCTGCCCAAAAATGATTAAACTTTGGAAACAAGTGGAATATTGGTTGAACAGATTTCTGCCAGATAGAATATCATTGAAGCCTTTGGCAATTTTTTTCTTGGTTTCGGATAAAACCCATAATAAGTCTCTGATTAATACTTTAATCCTTCTAGTCAGACAGATGATATTAAAAGCATGGAAGGAGAAAAATGCTCCTAGCATAGCATCAGTTTTAAACAATGTACAATATCAAATGTTATTAGAACTATATGATCCGTTAATATTTGAGGAAAACAAATTAAGAAAATATTTTGCTAAATGGGATAAGGTAATTCTGAGCAGACCTAGAGAGGTCCAGCTACAGATATTAAAAATTTTTCGCAATTCACCGGTATTTTTACAACTAATCTTATCAGATAGTTACCCCGACTTTTGGAGACAATGGTTTCTCTGAGGTGAAGGGGTGGGGGGCCCGGGCGGAGGGAAGAGAGCCAGGATAGGTCTTTTTTTTTTTTTTTTTTTTTTTTTTTAAATCTCTTTTCTGTTTCCTTTTTCTTCTTCTTTTTTTGTTTTATCTTTTTTTTTTTTTTATGTTTGTATGGAATTTAAAAAAAAGAGAGAAAATAGAGGTGCAGACTGTGTTTGAGAATTTATGATGACGTATGTAATGATGTCATGCCTATTGTGTTTTTGAGAATTTAGACTGTTAAAATTATGACATATGTAATGATGTTATTTTTATTGTCTTCTGAAGCCTTATGTTGAAGCTGTATATGATATTGAACGCCTCAATAAAGGAAAAATATATTAAAAAAACATACATTTTCCTTTTTATGGATCTAGATCATTGGTTTTCAAGCCTGTCCCCAGGCCTCCTAACAGATTTTAAGGATATCTGAACTGGAGCACAGGTAAATTAATCAGCTAATTAGTAAATATGGTTATTTTACTGCTTTCACCCAAGGTAATCCTGAAAATCTGGCCTGTTAGAGAGGCCTGAAGACAGGTTTGAAAAACATAAATCTTGATAAATATTACAAAACAATTATATATCTGGCCACAAGATGGCAGCAAAGACCATCTGTTTGTAAAGCTCTTTATTTTGTTGCTCTTTCATGAGAGTAATTCAGGGATGAGTATCTGCCATCTCCTTGCGAGTGACTTATAAACAGAGCAGCATCTTTCTAGTTAACCACCTCCCTATAGTCATGAGTGCTGCCATGGTGAAATCTATATTTCACTGCATTCCAGTGCTGATGTGTGTACAGGATCTCTCCTTCAGGTATCTGCGGTGTAACTTAGGTTCTAGGGGAAAAAACATCCTTATAAAACAGTCTGTGCTAATTTATGCAAAAAGAAAACTTTAAAATGGGTAAAAAAAAGACTGCAGCAACTTGGTCAGTTTTCTAAAAGTGAGACACAACAGGGAGATGAAATATTTCACACTAGAGTCTTTATGAACCTCATAGCAACATCTAAACAAAAATATGCCATTGTCTGTAGTAAACAATGAAACCATTGCCCAGTTTACTTTGTTGTTCTGCTTTGGGCCACATCTCTATGTCTATCCCACAGTGATATTATATTCCTACTATGCCCATTTGGTACATTTCAATATTAGCCATTTAGTACATTAACCCACCGCAAGGTTATCACACTCCATATATGGTTACACTACTATTCATGTAGTACCCTTGTTTGATGACCTTAGCGCTCATTGCTATTTTATTTTAGTTTTTGGATTCATTCCACATTTACATTCCCTGCGTGTATCTGCGCAAGGTTATCCCCACTATTTTTCTTTTCCCCTACTCGCTATCACCTCGGGTAGACATTTAACACACTATGTTACGATCAGTGTCGCCTGCTATTTTTTCCCCTTAGGGGGCGTGCCGGTATTCATCATGATGACATACAGGGAGTGCAGAATTATTAGGCAAGTTGTATTTTTGAGGATTAATTTTATTATTGAACAACAACCATGTTCTCAATGAACCCAAAAAACTCATTAATATCAAAGCTGAATAGTTTTGGAAGTAGTTTTTAGTTTGTTTTTAGTTATAGCTATTTTAGGGGGATATCTGTGTGTGCAGGTGACTATTACTGTGCATAATTATTAGGCAACTTAACAAAAAACAAATATATACCCATTTCAATTGTTTATTTTTACCAGTGAAACCAATATAACATCTCAACATTCACAAATATACATTTCTGACATTCAAAAACAAAACAAAAACAAATCAGTGACCAATATAGCCACCTTTCTTTGCAAGGACACTCAAAAGCCTGCCATCCATGGATTCTGTCAGTGTTTTGTTCTGTTCACCATCAACATTGCGTGCAGCAGCAACCACAGCCTCATAGACACTGTTCAAAGAGGTGTACTGTTTTCCCTCCTTGTAAATCTCACATTTGATGATGGACCACAGGTTCTCAATGGGGTTCAGATCAGGTGAACAAGGAGGCCATGTCATTAGATTTTCTTCTTTTATACCCTTTCTTGCCAGCCACGCTGTGGAGTACTTGGACGCATGTGATGGAGCATTGTCCTGCATGAAAATCATGTTTTTCTTGAAGGATGCAGACTTCTTCCTGTACCACTGCTTGAAGAAGGTGTCTTCCAGAAACTGGCAGTAGGACTGGGAGTTGAGCTTGACTCCATCCTCAACCCGAAAAGGCCCCACAAGCTCATCTTTGATGATACCAGCCCAAACCAGTACTCCACCTCCACCTTGCTGGCGTCTGAGTCGGACTGGAGCTCTCTGCCCTTTACCAATCCAGCCACGGGCCCATCCATCTGGCCCATCAAGACTCACTCTCATTTCATCAGTCCATAAAACCTTAGAAAAATCAGTCTTGAGATATTTCTTGGCCCAGTCTTGACGTTTCAGCTTGTGTGTCTTGTTCAGTGGTGGTCGTCTTTCAGCCTTTCTTACCTTGGCCATGTCTCTGAGTATTGCACACCTTGTGCTTTTGGGCACTCCAGTGATGTTGCAGCTCTGAAATATGGCCGAACTGGTGGCAAGTGGCATCTTGGCAGCTGCACGCTTGACTTTTCTTAGTTCATGGGCAGTTATTTTGCGCCTTGGTTTTTCCACACGCTTCTTGCGACTCTGTTGACTATTTTGAATGAAATGCTTGATTGTTCGATGATCACGCTTCAGAAGCTTTGCAATTTTAAGAGTGCTGCATCCCTCTGCAAGATATCTCACTATTTTTGACTTTTCTGAGTCTGTCAAGTCCTTCTTTTGACCCATTTTGCCAAAGGAAAGGAAGTTGCCTAATAATTATGCACACCTGATATAGGGTGTTGATGTCATTAGACCACACCCCTTCTCATTACAGAGATGCACATCACCTAATATGCTTAATTGGTAGTAGGCTTTCGAGCCTATACAGCTTGGAGTAAGACAACATGCATAAAGAGGATGATGTGGTCAAAATACTCATTTGCCTAATAATTCTGCACTCCCTGTATGGTGGGCGGACAGACTCCTACTATTCCCGATACGGCTAGGTGCCTGTAACCGACACATTTATTTTCTTGCGCTTAACATAGTAACGCCTAGATTTAAAGTTTTGTTGGTAAAAGCCGCGTAGCTAACACTGCTTTTTTTCCCCATCGCACCCTTCCAACAACGCTGGTATTTAGAGTTGTCTGAGGGGCTGCGTTAGGCTCAAAAAAGGGTGCGTTGAGCCTAACTTAGCTCCACTTCAACCCTCAATACCAGCGTTGCTTACGGTAGCGGTAAGCTGGAAAAACGTGCACGATATCCCCATAGGAAACAATGGGGCAGTTTGGGCTGAAAAAAAACCTAACACCTGCAAAAAAGCAGCTTTCAGCTACTAACGCAGCCCCATTGTTTCCAATGGGGAAACACTCTCTAAGTCTACACCTAACACCCTAACATGAACCCCGAGTCTAAACACCCCTAACTTTACACTTATTAACCCCTAATCTGCCACCCCCGCTATCGCTGACCCCTGCATATTATTATTAACCCCTAATCTTCCGGTCTGGACACCGCCGCAACCTACGTTATCCCTATGAACCCCTAATCTGCTGCCCCTAACACCGCCGACCCCTATATTATATTTATTAACCCCTAATCTGCCCCCCAACGTCGCCGTTACCTTACCTACACTTATTAACCCCTAATCTGCCGACCGGACCTCGCCGCCACTATAATAAATGTATTAACCCCTAAACCGCTGCACTCCCGCCTCGCAAACACTATAATAAATTGTATTAACCCCTAATCTGCCCTCCCTAACATCGCCGCCACCTACCTACAATTATTAACCCCTAATCTCCCGCCCACACTGTCGCCGCTACTATAATAAAGTTATTAACCCCTAAACATAACTCTAACCCTAACACCCCCCTAACATAAATATAAATTTATATTAAACAAAATAATATTCCTAAACTTAACTAAATTAATCCTATTTAAAGCTAAATACTTACCTATAAAATAAACCCTTAGCTAGCTACAATATAACTAATAGTTACATTGTAGCTAGCTTAGGATTTATATTTATTTTACAGGCAACTTTGTATTTATTTTAACTAGGAACAATAGCTATTAAATAGTTAAGAACTATTTAATAGCTACCTAGTTAAAATAAATACAAAATGACATGTAAAATAAATCCTAACCTAAGTTACAATTAAACCTAACACTACACTATCAATAAATTAATTAAATAAATTAACTACAATTAAATACATTTAAAGAAACTATTCTATAATACAAAAAAAAACTAAATTGCAAAAAATAAAAAAGAATTACAATCAGTTTAAACTAATTACACCTAAGCTAAGCCCCCTAATAAAATAAAAAAGCCCCCCAAAATAAAAAAATTCCCTACCCTATTCTAAAATACAAAAGTAATCAGCTCTTTTACCAGCCCTTAAAAGGGCTTTTTGCGGGGCCTTGCCCCAAAGTAATTAGCTCTTTTGCATGAAAATAAAATACAATACCCCCCCAACATTACAACCCACCACCCATATACCACTAGCTCTAACCCACCCAAACCCCCTTAAAAAAACCTATCACTAACCCCCTGAAGATCTCCCTACCTTGAGTCATCTTCACCCAGCCGAGCCGAATTCTTCATCCAAGAGGAGCAAGAAGATGTCCTCCATCCGGTAGAAGTCTTGATCCAAGCGGCAAAGAAGAGGTCCTCCATCCGGGCGAAGTCTTGATCCAAGCGGCAAAGAAGAGGTCCTCCATCCGGGCGATGTGTTCTTCCAAGCGGCATCTTCTATCTTCTTTCTTCCGGATCCATCTTCATCCCGCCGACCCGGAACATCCTTCTTCCCCGACGGACTAACGACAAATGAAGGTTCCTTTAAGGGACGTCATCCAAGATGGCGTCCCTTCAATTCCGATTGGCTGATAGAATTCTATCAGCCAATCGGAATTAAGGTAGAAAAAATCTGATTGGCTGATGCAATCAGCCAATCAGATTGAAGTTCAATCCGATTGGCTGATCCAGGATGTTCCGCTTCGGCGGGATGAAGATGGATCCGGAAGAAAGAAGATAGAAGATGCCGCTTGGAAGAAGACATCGCCCGGATGGAAGACCTCTTCTTTGCCGCTTGAATCAAGACTTCGCCCGGATGGAGGACCTCTTCTTTGCCGCTTGGATCAAGACTTCTACCGGATGGAGGACATCTTCTTGCTCCACTTGGATGAAGAATTCGGCTCGGCTGGGTGAAGACGACTCAAGGTAGGGAGATCTTCAGGGGCTTAGTGATAGGTTTTTTTAAGGTTGGTTTGGGTGGGTTAGAGTAGGGGTATGTGGGTTGTAATGTTGGGGGGGTATTGTATTTTATTTTCATGCAAACAAGCTTATTACTTTGGGGCAAGGCCCCGCAAAAAGCCCTTTTAAGGGCTGGTAAAAGAGCTGATTACTTTTGTATTTTAGAATAGGGTAGGGAATTTTTTATTTTGGGGGGCTTTTTTATTTTATTAGGGGCTTAGATTAGGTGTAATTAGTTTAAACTGATTGTAATTCTTTTTTATTTTTTGTAATTTAGTGTTTGTTTTTTGTTGTATTATAAAATAGTTTATTTAATTGTATTTAATTGTAGGTAATTTATTTAATTAATTTAATGATAGTGTAGTGTTAGATTTAATTGTAACAGGTTAGGATTTATTTTACATGTCATTTTGTATTTATTTTAACTAGGTAGCTATTAAATAGTTCTTAACTATTTAATAGCTATTGTACCTAGTTAAAATAAATACAAAGTTGTCTGTAAAATAAATATAAATCCTAATATAGCTACAATGTAACTATTAGTTATATTGTAGCTATATTAGGGTTTATTTTATAGGTAAGTATTTAGTTTTAAATAGGATTAATTTTTTTTTTTTAAACTTTATTTATAGAAAAGAATACAAGACATACAAAATAAGTACAATCACATTGGTATACTAGGTTTCGATATCAACATATGCAAAATAAGACATATAAGGCAGTGATCGTGTTAAAAGGCCCGATACTGAAATGAAATCATCATGCATGTACTTGGACTCATTTTTTATCAAGAAATATCTAAATAAACAGACAAACAAAGGGAAGAAAAAGAAAAGAAAAAGAAAAGGGAGAAAGCATACTAAGATAAGGAAAGAAAGAGAATAGCGTAGAAGGAAAAACGGAAAGATCAACAAACAACAAACATGCTCATACTCACCCAGGGTACCTCCGGATCCCCCCCATCCAGCCAACACCGCGCCTCCGCAAATGAAAGGAATTCTCAACAGTTTGAATCAGTGGAAAGACACCAGTTGCCCTTTAGACATACAGACTGTTTTTAAAGGGAAGGAGAACTCTATCCCTAACAATGTTTGGTAACTGCATCAAATATACCTCCCATTTAAGAAGAAACCTCTTCACTCTTTTCTCAGGGTCTCCCCTTGTGTCTGCCTGCTCATTTAACATCTGAGTGTGTACCGCTCTAAGCAGCTGTTGAAATGGAGGGGTTCTCTCTCCCACCCATTCCCTAAGGATAGCCTGTTTAGCTAACATGAGAACTGTAGTTATGAATGTGTTGTATTTATGTGTCTGGTCTCTAGGCGTAAGAAAAATCACATACTGTGCTGAGAGGGGTAAAATTTGCTTGGTTAGTTTGCCCAGCCAAAACGAAATCTTCTGCCAGAACCTCTGCACCTTTGGGCACCCCCACAACAGATGAATCCAGTCAGGGGATACCCTGCTACATTTACTGCATAGATCATGTGCTCCTCGAACCCATTTTGCACGCATGCCAGGGGTAATATAAGCTTGGTGCAAGAACTTTAGGTGCGATTCTCTCAATTTTGCAGAGATGGTGCCCTGAATTGCCCTCTCAAAGCTCAAAGTAATCTGCGCTGTGTCCACCTCTAAATCTTCAAAATGAGACCATTTCTATACGATCCCACGCAGAGTGGAATCCTCAAAATGACGATACAACAGAGTATATGTGTGTGTGAGTTTGTAAGGTCCCAGTTTTGCCAAGGCACAAAGTCTGTCTATATTGGAAGGTTCCTTAGACAACAGTCCCCCTGAAATTAATGTGGAAATGTAATGTCTGCATTGGATGTACGCAAACCTGTGGGTGCTGGGGAGATCATATTTCACCCGCAAGTCTTGAAAAGGTAGAATGTCCAAGGTCAAGGGATGCAGTAGTTGATAAAGTCTGGTCAGATTCGATTCCTGCCATCTGAAATGCTTGTGTAGTATAACCAGGAAGGAAGTTGAGGTTACCCTGTATTGGGAGATATTTACTAGTAGATTTCTGCAATCCCCATAGTTTACAAATCTTGGCCCAGGCTCTCAAGGGGTCCCTAAATAAGATATGATTTTGTACAAATATGGGTAATGATTTAAAATCCGCATGAGGCAAGAAAGCCAAGTGTAGCGGTTTGATGAAGTTAGAATCTAGATTAGGGACTGTGTAAAAGTCATTCCCTACCAGCCAGTCCAGTATGAACCTAGAAAGAGCTGCCCAATTATACCACATGATATTAGGAAGACGGAGCCCACCCCCATTCACCGGCATTGACAGAGGGGTCTTACCTATCCTGTGCTTCTTACCCTGCCAAATAAAATTGCCAATGGAAGTCTGCAAGGAGGCAATGTCTTGCTGGGTAAGAAGCAAGGGCAACATCTGCAAGGGGTAAAGAAGCTTAGGCAGAGCAACCATCTTGAAAAGATGCACCCTTCCTGAAAGAGAAAGGGGGAGTTTCACCCAACTCAGCAACATTTGTTTAATATCTTTTACAATCCCACCAAGATTAAGAGAATATAGTTTATGAGGATTGACATGTATGCGAATGCCCAAGTATTTAAAGCAGCCGTCAGTAATTGTAAGACCAGTACCCGCCAGATCTGTGTTACAGGAGTTCTGTAACCACGTGACTTCAGATTTGTCGATATTAATCTTATATCCTGAGAACTTGCCAAATTCCTCAATAATATCCAAGAGAGGGTGTAAATTGGCACCCGGGTCACCTATGAAGAGCAATAGATTGTCAGCATATAATGAAAGATGCTGCCGTCGGCCGTGTATGTTTAAACCCGCACAGTGCTGTCTGATGTAGGATGCTAGGGGCTCGATGGCCAGATCAAAGAGGAGAGGAGAAAGGGGGCACCCCTGTCTCGTACCCCTCTGCAACGCAAAAGAGGGAGAAAGCCCTCCGTTTATTATGAGAGAAGCCTTGGGGGCCATGTATAATTGCTGTAAAAAGTTGGAAAAGTTACCCCGGATACCGAAGTGAGATAGTGATGTGTGTAAATGGTCCCACTCAATGCGATCAAACGCCTTTTCAGCGTCAAGCGCCAAAAGGCAAGCATCTGGCAGCTGAGAGGGGGGTTGTGCATGTGCATTGTACCAATAATGGGTCACCACACCAAGAGTTTTCCTGATGTTCAACACTGACGATCTGCCCTTTACAAAACCAGTTTGGTCGGCATGGACTATATGTGGTAAAACCGTTGCCAATCTATCCGCCAGGATCTTCGTCAAAAGTTTATAGTCTCCATTTAACAATGAAATGGGGCGATAAGATGAGGTGAGAGTGGGATCCCTATCGGGTTTCAATAAAAGACAGATGTTGGCTTCAGAGAATCTGTCATTTATTTGCTCAGTGCCTGCCAGGTACGCAGAGTATAGGGAAGATAGGACAGGGGCCAGTTCTTCATCCAGTATATTAAAATATTCGGCGGGTAGCCCATCAGGGCCCGCCGCCTTGCCCAGCTTGTTCTGCCGAATGGCCTTAAGAACCTCTTGAGGAAGTATCCTAGAGTTCAAGAGGTAGGTCTGGTCCTCCGTAAGAGTAGGGAGTTGCACTACATTCCAAAACTTATGTTTTGCTTCTGAATGAATTAATTGTTTAGAATATAGGGAAGTATAATAGTCTACAAATTCGGCCATGATGTCTTTAGAATCGACAGTTATGGTACCCTTGGATTTAATGGCTAGGATCTGGGACTTAGGCTTGTAAGAGTGAACCAACTTGGCGAGTAACCTGCCAGCCTTATTACCATGCCGATAATAACGCCCCTGCCTGTGGATATTGATTTTATTGTCTTGTTGAGCGAGGTATGTATCCCTAGTTTGTTTAAGGTCATAGTACGCTTTCCTAGTCAGCAATGTAGGGGTAGATAGATAGTTATTATAAGCCTCAGTGAGTTGGGAAAGAAGAGCCCCATCCACCCTCTTAAGCTGCTTGTTATGATGCGCTGTGAAAGAGGTTATGTGGCCCCTCATCACCGCTTTGGAGGCATGCCAAAATAGATCTGGAGCACTTGAGTGGGAAGCATTGTCCGACGCGTAGTGTGTCCAGGAGGCTTTTAAATGGCGACGAAACTCAATATTATTATAGAGGTGAAGAGGGAATCTCCAAGTATTATTTGGAGGCTTAGGAAGCTGAGGCTGAAGGAATAAGGTAACTGGGGCATGGTCTGAAATAGTAACTTGACCTATACCTATGAACGAGATCTGTGGCGTGATACTTGGTGCAGTCAGAAAATAGTCAATACGTGACATGGTATGATGCGTTTTAGAAAGGCAAGTGAAATCTCTCTCAATAGGGTTTCTAGCTCTCCACACATCTACCAGGTTCAAAGTTTCTTTAAAGGAGCCAATAAGGGATACCTCCCGCTTATATCTAGACATATTTATCTTCAAAGCTTTTGAGACAGAAGGGTCTCTAAACCTATCCAGGGGAAGAGCCTGAGCCAAGTTAAAATCACCTCCCATAATTATAGGAGCGTTATATGTGGTCAATGTGGCTAAAAGGTTCGTCCAAAAGTCAGGGTCATATGCATTAGGGCCATAAACATTGCATAGGGTGTATGTGGAAGTGTCAGTCTGAATTAAGGCAATTATAAATCTCCCCTTCTTGTCTATCTCTACCTTAGAAAAAACAACTGCCAAGCCTTTGCGCACTAGGACTGCAACCCCCCTCTTCCTACCCTCTGTGGGGGAGCTTATAACCTGTCCAACCCAGCGTATTTTTAATTTCTCATGTTCCTCAGCTGTTAGTTTCGTCTCTTGGAGTAAAGCTATGTCAGCCCGTAATGAGTCTAAATGGTGAAGAATCATGCTCCTCTTTGCCGGGGATGTGATGCCCCCTACATTCCAAGCAATAACTTTAATGGGAGGTGACATATCTAAAGCTTATAATGGTAATACCTGTATATGCTGTGTAATTTTGACTTATGTTTATATGATGACAGTGTTTAACCTTCGTTGGTTGGCGGTGTGGCGGAGGGGAGGGAGCCAGAGGCCCCCAGGCATAGAGTCCACAGCAGCTATAGAGGAAGCGAGAACATAAAATGGCATTAGTATTATGCTGACGCCGAAGTTTTCCAACCACAGCTGTATAAACAGTACAAGATATTTTCAACATTCCAGAGTATAAAATAACCTTAAGAGGCTTAGCATAGATCAAGACAATGGAGTCAGATATACAATGATTAGATTTTCTGTATTGGGACCAACAATTACCAATCATGATTGTATTTGTATTGAAAAATATGCTCAGCATTTCAAGGAGTGGCTCCACTTCAAGGGGTGTAGCGCAGGGTAGAAGAGAGGGAACAAACAAACAATGGCCAGGCAAAGTTTGAGGTGGGAGAATACATAGCATACATTCAGGAACAATACCCCTGGAACAGAGCAGCTCTGCAACACCAACGGCAGTGGACCATAGGAGATGGAAGGCAGACAGGGGATCGCCATCCAAAGGTGCTAGATGCAAGTCAAGGGCCAAGCATGCAGGAAAGGGGGTGGGAAACCTAGAATGAGTAGGGGCTCTACCGATAACATACCTTTCTGAACCATGGGTTATGCGACGTGGGGGGTATTGCATAGTCTTAATAAGGTGGGGTGTGTAGGAGCTGGGGCTAGAGCAAACATTGAGAGTACTAAGAAAACAAACCATATAAATAACCATACTTATTATGAAATCTATGTCGCCTATGTGGGCCGGAGAGGAGACACTGCAACACCTGCAAACGTCAATGACGTAAGAGAGTATTTCAGACAGAGGCAAGTGCTCAACAGCAGAAGGGAACTCGGCATCCAAGTGCCCCCCCTCAAAGCCCCACAGGCACACACACCAACTGAGAACTATTAACCACAACCATGGTCTCTGCAAGATAGGGACCAAACATGTCATGAGATACATTTTATGTAAAAAAAGAGAACATTGATTCTTGTTAGAGTCTTATCAACCATTATCCTGCCTTCGCTCTGTGGACAAAAATGCTTGCGCTGCTGCAGGCGAGTGGAAAGTTTTTGGACCTGAAAGGGTCTGGATCTTAAGGGTAGCTGGAAACATAAGAGCAAATTTACGCCCCTGTTCATGCAAGGTGGAACAGAGTGAGGCAAAGTCCCTGCGTCTCTTAGTGACTTCCACCGAAAAATCTTGAAACAACAAGAGGCGGTGATCTTCATAAATGACTTCTTTAGCCGTTCTGTATGCTCTGAGAATGGCAAGCTTGTCCTGGAAATTCAAACACTTAAAGATTACTTGATGTGGTTTTTCCCTGGAGTTGTCCAGATATCTGTTAGGGCCAATTCGGTGTGATCTCTCAATATCCAGTGGGAGGCAATCCAAAGGCATGCCCAGGAGCTTTGGAAGGGTTGAGGCGGCAAAGTCCAGTAGATCTTTATCCTTGATAGATTCAGGAACACCTACAATTCGCAGGTTGTTTCGTCTACTGCGGTTTTCTAAATCTTCTACTTTATCCATTAACTGTTGATTTTGTTTCAGCAAGTGCTTCAATGAAATATCTGATTCTTGCTGCCTATCCTCAACCCCCGAAATTCTCTGTTCTGCAGCAGACATACGTGTAGAAAAGAGTCTCACCTCACTGGTCAAAGTATCAACACCAGCCTGCAAACTGTCCATCTTTGGTAAGAAAAATGCTTTAAGTTCTTGCAAGAGTGAGGAGTGGTCACCAGGTGAATTGTTTTCAATATCTGCAAGTGAGGTGTTTGCCTGAGATTCAATAAGGATTTTGTGCCTCTTGTCCTGATTTTTTGATCTTTGACTCATGGTGCTACTTGAAGGCGAAGGCAGCCTGTGAAAATACTCGTCCACTTTCATAGAACAAATTGTACAAGAGGACTAGTATTGCAGGAACGTTATGCATAAACCACAAAGTGACACTGAAATTCTGTGAGATGCAGTGGCCCCTCAGGCTGTGAACGAGCAGGATGAGTAAGAAACAAACAAGTAAGCTGTATTTACCACAAAAGCATTCCTCTTGCCCCGTAGGCTCCTTTCCCCTCTTATCTCATATTAGAAATGTTAGTCCCAGGTGTAATAGGTTCACTGAGGTAGTTATGAAGCAGTAAAGTGTCAGGCAAATTATTCAGTTAGAAGTTATAGGCCTCGAGTGCACTCACAAGATCACATGAGACAGATGTAAAAAATTTAGCTATACCAGCTACGCAGCAAATAATAGAGAAACTCTGCCCCACTCTGAAAACATAGACCCTAGATATAGTCCTGGGAATTTTTTTTAGCTATACCAGCTATGCAATAGAGCAGAATGTTCCATATGTCTAGCCCCTGTGCGGTTATAGATTGCTGAGTTTGTTCACAGCTCCAGCGCTGCAGCTCTCTGTCTCAGGCCCCCAGTTATCTACCAACTTGTGTCTTGATATAAGTTTGCTTTTCTTTTTTTTTTTTTTTGTATTTACTTGCTCTCCCTTCCGAGATGAAATGAAGCAGGCCGGATTACTTAAATGCAGTCAATTGCTATCAGCATTGCTTCTAATTGAGTTAATCATTTAGCCCACAATGTCCCTTCAGGGTGCGTGTTACCTGAGTACCGCTTATTATTGTCCCCTTTTCAACTGCCACAAAGACAGTTAATCCGGCTGGATCGGTATCCTATAGCGTTTCCGATATATTCCTTAGGCTGTATGATTCTGCAGCTCCGTCCGGGCTGTGGAGGGTATGGAGGTAGGGAGGGATCCTCCAAGATGGCGTCCGCGAGGTCCGTTAGGTGCGCAGCGTGGCGCAGATAGAAATGCCTTCCGAGGCAAGGGCGATTTTCGGCCCTTCATGATCTAACCCTGGCCGGTTGGGGTCTTATTACATCTACCCAACAAGGCGGTAACGTGGGATAAGGCAGCCGGCAGCAGAAAATGGGATATATTCAGAGTTAAATTGCGGAGCTCTTCTCTTCTGCTGCCAGCCGATAGCTCCGCCCACCGGAAGTCAAATAGGATTAATTTAGTTAATTTTAGCAATATTATTTTGTTTAATATAAATTATATTTATGTTAGGGGGTGTTAGGGTTAGGGGTTAATAACTTTATTATAGTAGCGGCGACGGTGCGGGCGGGAGATTAGGGGTTAATAATTGTAGTTAGGTGGCGGCGATGTTAGGGAGGGCAGATTAGGGGTTAATACAATTTATTATAGTGTTTGCGAGGAGGGAGTGCGGCGGTTTAGGGGTTAATACATTTATTATAGTGGCGGCGAGGTCCGGTCGGCAGATTAGGGGTTAATAAGTGTAGGTAAGGTAGCGGCGACGTTGGGGGGGCAGATTAGGGGTTAATAAATATAATATAGGGGTCGGCGGTGTTAGGGGCAGTAGATTAGGGGTTCATAAGTATAACATAGGTGGCTGCGATGTCCGGTCGGCAGATTAGGGGTTAAAAAATTTTATTAGAGTGGCGACGATGTGGGGGGGGGCCTCGGTTTAGGGGTACATAGGTAGTTTATGGGTGTTAGTGTACTTTATAGCACAGTAGTTAAGAGCTTTATATTCACGTGTTAGCCCATAAAGCTCTTAACTACTGAGTTTTTTTTGCGGTTGGAGTCTTGTCGGTAGAGGCTCTACCTCTCACTTCTCCCAAGACTCCAAATACCAGCGTTAGGCAGATCCCATTGAAAAGATAGGATACGCAATTGGCGTAAGGGGATCTGCGGTAGCCTGGAATCGCGGTAGGGAAGTGAGCGGTAGACCTGTACCTGTCTGACTCTAAATACCAGCTGGCGGCCAAAAGCAGCATTAGGAGCCCTTAACGCTGCTTTTGACGGCTAACGCAGAACTCTAAATCTAGGTGTAGCTACGAATAGTTTCTTATTACACATTACACATTGCTCTATTTTGCCTTTGAGCTTTTTAGAACTAGTTACAACTCAACATTGACTCGTTTCACTAATTTAGCAGCAAAGACTGCCATATCCACTGGACTGTTCGCTTCATTTTCTTCAACATACGTATACTGCTATCTGGACATCACGATTGTTATGTATTTATTATGGTGTCACACCTGTACATTTTTATCTGCCACCAATGTATATATTCTTATGGTCACGAATGTGTATATAGTATCGATTTGATTCACTGGGCAATGGTTTCATTGTTTACTACAGACAATGGCATATTTTTGTTTAGATGTTGCCATGGTAACCTTTTGACGGTTTTTCTGTCAGTGAGTGGGGTTTCCTACAATTTAAATTGTTTGCTGTGAGATTCATTATTGTTGGTCTGATGAAGGGGTGAACAGCACGAAACGTCACAAAGAAATACATTTTGTTTTGATACTTTACAAGACCAGTGAGTGCTTTGTGCTACATCCATTATATATATATAGATATATATATGTGTATATATATATATATATATATATATGTGTATATATATATATATATATATATATATGTGTGTGTATTTATATGTTTGTACAGATGTATTTATGTATTTATAAATGTGTGTATATATGTATTTACAGATATATATACACATAGAAACACATAGATTCATATGAATACATATATATGAGGAAGGGGATTTTTTGTCCTTGAAACGTCACAACTTTTCAGTAAAATATTTCACTAAAATGACCAGCGAGTGCAAGTCTGTTATTTATATATATATATATATATATATATATATATATATATATATATATATATGTGTGTGCATTAAAGCCCTTTGTTGTCAAGTAGATGAAAACATGCAAAAACATATTTATGCAATATTCATATTTAATAAAGTGTTTAACTGTGTTATTACTGTAAATATTTCACATTCCAATTTTCTTCACATAGGCAAATATGTTCTAAGTATTTATAAATAGATATTCCTATAAATACGTTAACACGATATTTGAACTTCGTTTTTTTGCGCACATCGGGTTAGCGCACGAGCGAAAACAGTTTACTTTCAATACGAGTACTACCCAACGCACGCAAATAAACTTACTTCTAGCACAGTTATGGCGCATCAGGAGCAAAATGATGTCATTGTATTGAGCACTAAACTGTATATATGTGTTTTTCTTTTGCATACAAATGTAGGTTTACGCCGCTTAGCAAAATACACCACTTTCTATGTAAATTTCACCTGAGCCGAGAGCTTTAAGAAACTGGCGCTGGAGAATTCAAACATACATTTTCCTTTTTATGGATCTAGATCATTGGTTTTCAAGCCTGTCCCCAGGCCTCCTAACAGATTTTAAGGATATCTGAACTGGAGCACAGGTAAATTAATCAGCTAATTAGTAAATATGGTTATTTTACCGCTTTCACCCAAGGTAATCCTGAAAATCTGGCCTGTTAGAGAGGCCTGAAGACAGGTTTGAAAAACAGAAGTCTTGATAAATATTACAAAACAATTATATATCCGGCCACAAGATGGCAGCAAAGACCATCTGTTTGTAAAGCTCTTTATTTTGTTGCTCTTTCATGAGAGTAATTCAGGGATGAGTATCTGACATCTCCTTGCGAGTGACTTATAAACAGAGCAGCATCGTTCTAGTTAACCACCTCCCTATAGTCATGAGTGCTGCCATGGTGAAATCTATATTTCACTGCATTCCAGTGCTGATGTGTGTACAGGATCTCTCAGGTTTAAAAGGATAAAACAAAAACTGCAGCAACTTGGTCAGTTTTTTAAAAGTGAGGCACAACAGGGAGTTGAAATATTTCACACTAGAGTCTTTATGAACCTCACATGCTGCTGCAGGTTCCTGATACACCTCCTGTTCTATAAGGTGAGACTGAAGCGATACTCAGTGAGTGTAGAACAACCCTTCTACAACCCTGTGAGTGTCTGTGTATCTCACGCCTGTGTCTACTCCTAGCTAAAAGTTAGTTCTCTTGATTAACCCCTTAACTGCCAAGCAGTAGGAACGGGGCAACGTTAGACCAATGGTAGAATAAATAGTTCTCTGAACGTTCTCATGTTTATAAATTGGAAATAAATGTGTCAGTCAATAAAATTCCCTAATGGACGTCTAAAAAGAGCCAAAAATTTGAATGTGAGAACAATACTAAATGGCTTCCTTCTGAGTTATATAATTCACACTCCTATGCTTTTCTCCAGCTGAAGACTGTAGGCTGTGCACATGGCAGTAAGTTTTGTTTTATGCTCAGATATTAAAGGGACATGAAACCAAACATTTCCTTTCAGGATTCAAGTAGAAAAGCCAATTTAAACCACTTTCTAATTTATTTCTATTATCAGATTTTCTTTGTTCTCCTGGTATCTTTTATTGAAGAGCAGAGATGTAAACTCAAGGGCGTGCACATGTCTGGAGCACTATATGGCAGCAGTTTTGCAAGAATGTTAGCTATTTGTAAGAGCACTAGAGGGCAGCAGTTTATGTTATCCATTTGTAAGAGCACTAGAGGGCAGCAGTTTATGTTATCCATTTGTAAGAGCACTAGAGGGCAGCAGTTTATGTTATCCATTTGTAAGAGCACTAGAGGGCAGCAGTTTCTGTTATCCATTTGTAAGAGCACTAGAGGGCAGCAGTTTATGTTATCCATTTGTAAGAGCACTAGAGAGCAGCAGTTTATGTTATCCATTTGTAGGAGCACTAGAGGGCAGCGGTTTATGTTATCCATTTGTAAGAGCACTAGATGGCAGCAGTTTATGTTATCCATTTGTAAGAGCACTAGAGGGCAGCCGTTTCTGTCATTCATTTGCAAGAGCACTAGATGGCAGCAGTTTATGTTATCCATTTGTAAGAGCACTAGATGGCAGCAGTTTATGTTATCCATTTGTAAGAGCACTAGAGGGCAGCACTGTTTCCTGCCATGTAGTGCCCGGACGCATACATTTAAAAAGTGTCACTGCGCTGTGATAAAGCAGCAGTGGAAAATAAGGGCTTTCCCTATTTACCTTTTTAGAACAGCATATTGTACAATACATTAATGCCATTGGGATCTATTGCAAGAGTTTTACACCAGTGTTCCGTTAATAGGCTATATGTTAGGCTGCTTATAGCAGCGCAGTAGTTATTCACTATATTTGTAATATTGGGAATTAATATATTGTACGATGTAGTGCTGCAGACATCTACCTAGGTATCTCTTCAACAAAGAATATCATAAGAACAAAGCAAGTTTGATAGTAAAAGTTCATTGGAAACTTTAATAAAAAATTGTATGCGCTATCTGAATCAGAAAATATTTTTTGGGGGTTGCATGTCCCTTTAAGGCTTTTAAATGATCATTAACTTCATTAGGAGCCTTTATGTCCAATTAATGGCAGAGAAACAATGAATATTAGAATTTTTACAATTTATGTAAGGGAACATGGAGCATAAATTAAACTTTCATGACTGAGATAGAGCGTACAAACTAAAAAAACATATAATCAGTTCCCTTTTTTGTCTCGGTCTGTTTAGGTTAAACCCAGCTCTCTTCCATCAGACCATACTGAGATAGGCTTATGAGTGTGCACGTGACTTCAGCGCTATATGTATAATATTGTTACAAATACTGATCCCGATCACAACCTTGCCAATATCACCTCCACATATTAAAGGGACACTAAACCCAATTTTTTTTCTTTCATGATTCAGATAGAGCAACAATTTTAAGCAACTTTCTAATTTACTCCTATTATATTTTTTTCTTTGTTCTCTTGCTATCTTTAATTGAAAAAGCAGGAATGTAAGCTTAGGAGTCAGCCCATTTTTGGTTCAGCACCCTGGCTAGCGCTTGCTGATTGGTGGCTACATTTAAGACCAAGATAAAGTTGGAAATTGGATAACATAAATTAAATCTAAAATCATTTAAAACTATATGCACTATGCAGGAAACATTAATGTGCTCCCAATGATTTATTTTATCTGCTTGAGTGTATTAAATAGTTTACAACTAGATACTTTATATTTATTTTGTCATATGAAATAGCAGTTTTTGCCTATTGAAACCACCAACTATACAAAAAAGCTCAAGACTGGGATATTCTCTATAGAAAAAAATGCTATGTAAATGAGAGTCAGCTGTGGATAGGAGAGATAGGTATTCAATTGTTCATTTTCAATTGCTTTCTCTAATTATTGTCTATAGTTTGTAGAGAGAGATAAGATAGGTGGCTGTGTGTATATAAACAAAGAGGTAAGATAGGGGTATCTAGTGGTAAGTATAAAGAATTTTCACTTGAATTTGATGTGGACATTATTCAATGTTTTAAACAAAAGCTGCAAGACATCTGTTCGCCCGAACCAAAGAGGGCAATATTTTTTTTTCTCTATATGTTACACCCCTTAGTGGCAACCAAAGGATTATAAATTCAGCCTTTGACAACCAATATAAACCATTAATATTTAGATACCGTTAATAAATTAAGGGGTTTTTTTTGTAGACAACTGAGATTTGAACTGTCTAAAACCATCATATCTTCCAGGAGAAACGAATAGAAAAGTCTACGAGAGAAAATTCAAGATTAGTGGGAGGAGCCATGGGGGAACCACAGAGCACACCCACTTCACACAGAAGTTACACAGGACCTGAGAAGTATCAGCATTTAGAGACATCTCAGGTACCAGCTTCTCTACCAAATGGAGATCTATTAAGTATTCTCGTGTGATGTCCATGACTTAGTCCTCACCTCCTGTGACAACTCAGTTTGCTGGGCATAAATCGTTACAGTAACTGATTGACGGAGAGCCCTTGGTCTCACGCAGCATAATGCTGTGTGCCAGCCCTGGGTGCAGTCTTCATTTAAAGGCACATGAAAGGCAAAATTTAGCTTTTGGGGATCAGATAGAACAGTCATTTTAAGAGACTTTCCAGTTCACTTCTCTTATCTAATCTATTTCATTATTTTGGTATCCTTTGATGAAAAGCATACCTAAGTAGGCTTGAGAGCAGCAATGCTGTACCTGGAGCTAGCTGCTGATTGGTGGCTGCACAAATATGTGACTAGTCATTGGCTCATCAGATATCCTCAGCTAGCTCCCAGTAATGCATTGAAGCTCTGGAGATGTCCCTTTAAGACATGAGCCTGTGTGTCCTTGTCAGGTATTTCTAGTGACAGCAGATAACAATCACGTGTCACTGTTTCTCACAGTGTATTCAGCCATCTGGGAGTCTAGACCGTTAAATGTGAGGGTGGACAAAGCTAAATACCAAGTGTGCAGAGTATAGAGAATGTTTATTTTATTGTTGTTTCTCTGCCTTGTGTACAGCACTGGGTATATAAAAGGCTAATGCAGTGCAGCTGGCACATGTGAGGTTTGGGGATTACCATAATGAAGCCCCCCAGACAACACACAGGCTGCCATGTGACACTGAACACATAGGTCTTAGTATCAATGAAACGTGTTGCTCAACCTAATATCTCACTGAAAGAAATCCCTGCAGTAGCGCAACTCAAAAACTGCACAATTCATTATGTTTTAATCCTGCTGCTTCTACCTTTAAAACCATCTCTAAAATTAGATATTTCCTTACACAAGACACAACTAAGATTTTAATCCACTCTCTCATCCTTTCCCACCTTGACTACTGCAACTCTGTCCTCTCTGGTCTCCCCACCTGCCGCCTAGCTCCTTTACAATCCATAACGAATGCCTCTGCCAGGCTCATCTTCCTTACACGTCGCTCTTCATCTGCTGCGCCTCTCTGCCAATCCCTTCACTGGCTTCCTCTTGCCTCTAGGATCAAACACAAAATTCTGACTCTGACATACAAAGCTCTCAACTGCACTGCTCCCCCCTATATCTCAGACCTTGTCTCCAGATACTCTCCCTCCCGTCCCCTTCGCTCTACTCATGACCTCCTACTCTCCTCCTCTCTTGTCACCTCATCACACTCCCGTTTACAGGACTTCTCCAGACTGGCTCCCATCTTGTGGAACAGTGCGACTCTCGGCAGGGCCCTCTACCCATTTGATCCCAATAATTGCTACCTTGTATACCGCCTATGTTTATAGCGCTGCCTAATCTGCTGGCGCTCTACAAATAACCAATAATAATAATAATCTGCCCTTCCTCACAGCCACCTGTTATAATCAGTAACTCGCTCACCTCACGGAGTTGTGACATCACAAAAAACGAATTACTTCAGACCAACCCCCCATATTAATGCAGACAGTAGTAACATACGCAGAGGAGGAAGTTTTTAAATATATAATGCAGCCAAAGCTTACCTGCAAAATGGTTTCTTTTTTAACCCCATTAACCCCTTTAATTTGAGCATAGTTTTCTTTGCAACAAGCTCCCCCCTGGGCATTTCCATATATGGAGGGTGCTAACAAGGCCATAGCTCCTGCAGAATGTGCACATGCACGGTAGGGGGCAGATTCACATGGCACCCGACTAAAGCAGTGCACAGCAAAATGCTAAAGCTTTCACAAACATGTGACTGTCCCTCCTCAGCCCCCCTTTCTTGCATAAGTAATTATCCTTACATGCACACTTTGTAATATGATAGCACACAGGTTTGGACTAAGACACTAATAAGGGGGGTGGAGCTGGCTACACTTGGCAACACTAAAGTGTAAGTCATTTTGCAGGTTTTATGAAATTTTATTAAAATACTTATTAGCTTTTTTTCCACTTTTTTTCCACACACTGTTTTACCTCATTGACCCTTTTATAATATGCACATAACCCAAAATGTTTTATGTCACTTTAAAGGGACATTCCAGTCAATATTTAAATGCACATAGATAAATTAGATCTTTGAATAGAAACCTATTTGCAATATAAATGTATTGGCAAAAATGCTTCTAGTAACAGTTCTCACTGTTTTAGTGCTAACATTTTTCTCTGCACGTGCATGTGAAGCGTAGCTAGATATTCTCAGTGCACCAGCATTATAAATACTGCAGCTGCTCACAGCACCAGTGGGGCTTGTATCATGTCAGCCATTAACAAACTGAGTCATTATCAGATGGTACAAGCACCTTAGGCTCTCTGAGCAAGTGCTGGTGCACGCCGCATACTTAAATACACTTTTGAAACCGCTGTAGCTTTAATTAGAAGCATTTTTTCTAATAGATTTATATTACCAAATCGAACGGAAATGCATCCATGTGGATTCCATAATTGGCTGGAATGTCCCTTTAATAAAATATCCATTAGCCTCAAACTGTAATCCACCATACAATGCTTAAATATAATAACCCAAAATGTATTTCATGATTCAGGTTTTAAAAAACTTTCCTGCAGCACTGTTTCCTGCTATATAGTGCTCCAGATGCTACCTAGGTATCTCTTCAACAAAGAATATCATGGGAACGAAGCACATTTGATAATAGAAGTAAATTGGAACCTTTTATAAGATTGTTTACCCTGTCTGACTCCCAAAATAACATTTTTGGATTTCATATCCATTAAATTATGTGTAGCAAAACAACTTTGAAGAGTTCTGTTATTTATTTTCCCAACTTCTCCTGTAATTGAAATATCAAAATTCTATTCTTTTTTTCCCCACTGACCCAGGGAGATTGTAGTGCATCTGGCTGACCCCTGCAACATGCTGCACAGTGATTGCTTGATAAGTGCAAGAGCTTATTATTTATCTTTCCATAACTGGCCGCAGCAGATTATATAAGATAAACATACTTTAGAGGTTTTTCAAGGGGTGTGTACCTGGAGTGCAAAGAAATACAAATCGTGACAACAAAATGAAAGTTTTACGAGTTTATAAAATATTTATTGGTATTCAGAACTTTTGCAATGTAGTTAATACTAGAAATGCAAATGATAATATTATATCACCCTTTAACAATTGTTACACATAGTTTTACACATTTGCCCTTTATATTTGTCAGGATACCCACAGGGGGGTCCCAGAAAACTCAAGGCTGAGGAACACATGGCCAGCACTCCTCACCGAGAGCAACAGGACAGTAGCCCCTCATGCCACGTCACCAGCTCGGCTTGCAAACTCACAAACCACTCATGCCGCCCAACATGCGCCATTTTCCTGCAGACCATTGGACCAGACACCCATCCCCCGCATGAATCGGAGTCAGTCAACATCTCTTCCTGTAAGTGTATCAGTAGTTCTATTTGTTGTTCTTATATTCTGTGATTGAGACTATTTCCTTCACCTTTAATCCTGATGAATTTCCAAACAATTAAGGAAACCAAAGGTGTTCTGGGCATTGTTGTGTCAGGACATAAAGATCCGAATGCGTAAATAGTAATCAAATTTACTAAACCTGACTGGCAACTCCGTGCTCAATTTGGGGGATGGTCTGATTTATTAGGAAGTGTGTAGACCTTTAAAGGGGCAATATACACCAATTTCCATTTAACTGCATGTAACAGACACTACTATAAAGAATAATATGCACAGATACTGATATAAAAATCCAGTATAAAACCTTTTAAAAACGTACTTAGAAGCTTCCAATTTAACACTGTTAATGAGATAAGCCTGGGACACCCGCTGAAAGGGGCTAATAGCAGAACCTCCCCCATCCCCTGTTTATGAAAAGACCCATTATACAAACAGAAGCAGTCTGAAGTCTGTAGACATCAGTATACATCTTAAACTTTGGGGCTTGGTTAGGAATCTGAAAATCAGCACAATGTTATTTAAAAATAAGCAAAACTAAAGATTGTTACAAAAACACTCCCAGGTGAGCTGTATAAATGGATCGACTACCAAACGTTTATGCAAATAAAACTCTAGTGTATAATGTTCCTTTATGTATGGACTGTGGACACTCCCAGAGTCAGGCCTCGATTCTCTAATAATGTTATAACTATAGCTTGAGAGCTGTTCAATTTATCTCACTACACAGGGTGTGAAGGACAGACACACACATTAGACTATAATGCTAAAGATTTTGTATGATTTCTTTCTCTGACAGCATGTTTTCGATAATAAGACCCTAAGGGGCATATTTCTCTTGTAAGGTGTATCCAGTCCACGGATTCATCCATTACTTGTGGGATATTCTCCTTCCCAACAGGAAGCTGCAAGAGGATCACCCACAGCAGAGCTGTCTATATAGCTCCTCCCCTAACTGCCACCTCCCAGTCATTCTCTTGCAGCTCTCGACAAGGGAAGCAGCTAGAGAGATGTGGTGCATTAATGTAGTTTATCTTCAATCAAAAGTTTGTTATTTTCAAATGGTACCGGAGTTGTACTATTTTAGCCTCAGGCAGAAAGTTGAAGAAGAGTCTGCCTGTGGTCTTTGATGATCTTAGCAGGTTGTAACTAAGATCCATTGCTGTTCTCACACATAACTGAAGAGATGGGTAACTTCAGCTGGGGGAATATGTGCAGTTTTAACTTTTTCTAGAGAAATGAAAAGCTAGAAAATGCTGACAATACCGGATTTATTTAAGGTAAGCCTGATTACAGTGATTTAATAACGACTGGTATCATGCTTGCTGTAAATTGTAATATTTTTATTTTTTACTCACATTACTGAATAGATCTAACGTTTGCTTGAGGTGTATAAACGTTTATTTCATATTGGTGATAAAACTTTATTCTGGGGCCCAGTTTTTCCACATGGCTGACTAGATTTTGCCTAGGGATAGTTTTTTAAGGCCCTCTCACTGTGAATACAGGTTGGGAGGGGCCTATTTTCCATTAGTTTTTGCAGCTTGAGACATCCAGCTTCCCTGAAGGAGTCCCCTGAACATATAGGACCTCTCTAAGGGGTTTTTGTGCCTTCCAAAGTCGTTGTATGGGCAGGTAAGGCCACAGTAGAGCTGTGGCAGTTTGTTGTGACTGTTTAAAAACGTTTATATCATTTTTTGATCCGGTTTTGAAACTAAGGGGTTAATCATCCATTTGCAAGTGGGTGCAATGCTCTTTCAGCCTATTATACACACTGTAAAAATTTCGTAAGATTTACTGCTTTTTTCACTGTTTTAGCAGTTTCTGTGATTGTTTTTTTCTCATAAAGGCACAGTACCGTTTTTATTTTTTGCTTGTTCACAGTTATTAAAGTGTTTTCCAAGCTTGCTGGTCTCATTACTAGTCTGTTTAAACATGTCTGACATAGAGGAAACTCATTGTTCATTATGTTTAGAAAGTGCAAAGAAAATCCAGCAGCACAACAATGGTAATCTTTCAAATTTATTTGGTACCTGGAGGTAAAGCAATGACGTTTCGGGCTCAGTAGCCCTTAATCATATGACCCTCATGCAGTATACAACTTCCTTAAATACCCAACACCACAGGTGTGGTCATTAACAATATCATCTAGCTTATACCTGCAACAATTCGCTAATATTATCGCCACCTAGTGGTGTATAACAATTAATACATCAAAAAAACTTTGTAAAAACTTGTAAGAGCAGATGTAGGGAGTAAGAAGTTGAAACAAAGTTATATCTCTGGAAAAGGTTTGGGTTGTTATCCCTGTTTAGGGTGTGCTAATTGCAATAACATGGCTAAGGGCTGTAATTTTACACATCCCTTAACTGGTAAAGTGTATAAAATTAATGGCTTCTATACTTGTAATACCGATTATGCAATCTACTTGATTAAATGCCCATGTGGGTGGATTTATATTGGAGAGACCACCCAAAGGGTGAGGGATAGAATCATACAGCATAAGTCTAACATTAGATGTAAAGATTTTAATGCCCCTGTCTCCAATCATTTTCTGACTTTTGGCCACTCAATTGCACAGTTGAAATTCCAAATTATAGATCATGTCCCTGTCCCACGAAGAGGTGGGGATAGAGAACTGATCTTAAAAAAGAGAGAGTCTATGTGGATTTATAGGCTAGATTGTCTGTATCCAAAAGGAATGAACCGTGAAATTGATTTTAATATCTTTTTGTGATTTTGCAGATTCTACAGTAATTCCCTTTTCTAGATATGAAGGATCGAGATGAAGAATTATCCCTCACTATTATCTTTGTAAATATTAAATTGTGTATTGTTCTGAAATTTTGATATGAAATGTAATATTCAGTTGAAATACGAGTATGTAACACTGTTATACTTTTATATAAAAAGTTTTTTGATGTATTAATTGTTATACACCACTAGGTGGCGATAATATTAGAGAATTGTTGCAGGTATAAGCTAGATGATATTGTTAATGACCACACCTGTGGTGTTGGGTATTTAAGGAAGTTGTATACTGCATGAGGGTCATATGATTAAAGGCTACTGAGCCCGAAACATCATTGCTTTACCTCCAGGTACCAAATAAATTTGAAAGATTACCATTGTTGTGCTGCTGGATTTTCTTTGCACTTGTTATATGGGAGTCTTTGAGCAGTGGCTCCTCCAGCTTTGCACACCTAACCTACACAACTGGTGCTTGAGTCACTTTGATACTGTGGTCATTATGTTTAGAAGCCATTGTGGAACCCCCTCTTAGAATGTGTACCAAATGCACTGATTTTACTATAGATTACAAAGACCATATTCTGGCTTTAAAAAATGTATCACCAGAAGAAATTGACAAGGAGGAATTTATGCCGTCTAACTCTCCCCACATGTCAGATCCTATAAATCGCGCTCAGGGGACGCCAAGTACATCTAGCGCGCCCATTGCGTATACCTTGCAAGACATGGCGGCAGTTATGAATCATACCCTTACAGAGGTATTATCTAAACTGCCAGGATTGCAAGGAAAGCGAGACAGCTCTGGGACTAGAATAAATACAGAGCTCTCTGACGCTTTAGTAGCTATCTCTGATACACCCTCACAATATAATGAAGCTGAAGCAGGGGAGCTTCAATCTGTGGGTGATTTTTCTGATTCAGGGAAGATACTTCAATCTGATTCTGATATGTCTACATTTAAATTTAAGCTTAAACACCTCCGCGTATTGCTCAGGGAGGTTTTAGCAACTCTGGACGACTGTGACACTATTGTAGTCCCAGAGACATTATGTAGATTGGATAAATACTATGCAGTACCTACTTACACTGATGTTTTTCCAATCCCTAAAAGGTTTTCTGAAATTATTACTAAGGAATGAGATAGACCAGGTGTACCGTTCTCTCCCCCTCCTGGTTTTAAAAAGATGTTTCCTATAGACGCCGCTACACCGGACTTATGGCAGACGGTCCCTAAGGTGGAGGGAGCAGTTTCTACTCTAGCTAAGCGTACAACTATCCCTGTCGAGGACAGTTGTGCTTTTCTAGATCCAATGGATAAAAAATTAGAGGGTTACCTTAAGAAAATTTTTATTCAACAAGGTTTTATTCTCCAGCCTCTTGCATGCATTGCCCCAGTCACTGCTGCCGCGTCTTTCTGGTTTGAGTCCCTAGAGGAGGCTCTACAGGTTGAAACCCCGTTGGAAGATATTATTGACAAGCTTAGGGCCCTTAAGCTAGCCAATTCATTTGTTTCTGACGCCGTTGTTCATTTAACCAAGCTAACGGCTAAAAATTCAGGTTTTGCTATTCAGGCCATAGGGTGCTATGGCTTAAATCCTGGTCAGCTGACGTGACTTCAAAGTCTAAACTTCTCAACATTCCCTTCAAAGGACAGATCCTATTCGGGCCTGGACTGAAGGAGATCATTTCTGACATCACTGGAGGAAAAGGTCACGCCCTTCCTCAAGACAGGTCCAACAAATTAAGGACCAAACAGTCTAGTTTTCGGCCCTTTCGAAACTTCAAGAGTGGCGCAGCTTCAACTTCCTCTAACACAAAACAAGAGGGAACTTTTGCCCAGTCTAAGCCGGTCTGGAGACCTAACCAGGCTTGGAACAAGGGGAAACAGGCCAAGAAGCCTGCTGCTGCCTCTAAGACAGCATAAAGGAGCAGCCCCCGATCCAGAAACGGATCTAGTAGGGGGCAGACTCTCTCTCTTCGCCCAGGCTTGGGCAAGAGATGTCCAGGATCCCAGGGCATTGGAAATTGTGTCCAAGGGTTATCTTCTGGAATTCAAAACCTCTCCCCCAAAAGGGAGATTTCATCTCTCACTTTTATCTGCAAACCAGATAAAGAGAGAAGCATTCTTACATTGTGTTCAAGACCTCCTAGTTATGGGAGTGATCCACCCAGTTCCGCAGGAGGAACAGGGACAGGGCTTTTTTTCAAATCTGTTTGTTGTTCCCAAGAAAGAGGGAACATTCAGACCAATCTTAGATCTCAAGATCTTAAACAAATTTCTCAGAGTCCCATCCTTCAAGATGGACACTATTCGAACCATCCTTCCTATGATCCAGGAGGGTCAATACAGGCACTACCAGTTTGTGGCTCTTCCCTTCGGGTTGGCCACGGCACCAAGAATCTTTACAAAGGTTCTAGGGTCCCTTCTAGCGGTCCTAAGGCTGTGGGCTATAGCAGTAGCCCCTTACTCAGACGACATTCTGATACAGGCGTCGACTTTTCAAGTTGCCAGGTCTCACACAGACATTGTTCTGGCATTTCTGAGGTCGCATGGGTGGAAAGTAAATGAAGAAAAAAGTTCTCTATCCCCTCTCACAAAAGTTTCCTTCCTAGGAACTCTGATAGAAATGAAGATTTACCTGACAGAGGCCAGGTTGTCAAAACTTCTAAATTCCTGCCGTGTTCTTTATTCTACTTCTCGCCCTTCAGTAGCTCAGTGTATGGAAGTAATCGGCTTAATGGTAGCGGCAATGGACATAGTGCCGTTTGCCCTCCTACATCTCAGACCGCTGCAACTCTGCATGCTCAGTCAGTGGAATGGGGATTACACAGATTTGTCCCCTCTACTAAATCTGGATCAAGAGACCAGGGATTCTCTTCTCTGGTGGTTATCTCGGGTCCATCTGTCCAAGGGTATGACCTTCCGCAGGCCAGATTGGACAATAGTAACGACAGATGCCAGCCTTCTGGGCTGGGGTGTAGTCTGGAACTCCCTGAAGGCTCAGGGCTTGTGCACTCAGGAGGAGACACTCCTTCCGGTAAACATTCTGGAACTAAGAGCGATATTCAATGCTCTTCAGGCTTGGCCTCAGCTAGCTGCGGTCAGGTTCATCAGATTTCAGTCGGACAACCTCATGACTGTAGCTTACATCAACCAACAAGGAGTTCCCTAGCAATGTTGGAGGTTTCAAAAATAATTCTATGGGCAGAGGTTCACTCTTGCCATCTATCAGCTATCCATATCCCAGGAGTAGAGAACTGGGAGGCGGATTTTCTAAGTCGGCAGACTTTTCATCCGGGGGAGTGGGAACTCCATCCGGAGGTGTTTGCACAGTTGATTCAACTTTGGGGCAAACCAGAACTGGATCTCATGGCGTCTCGTCAGAACGCCAAGCTTCCTTGTTACGGGTTCAGGTCCAGGGATCCCAAGGCAGCGCTGATAGATGCTCTAGCAGTGCCTTGGTCTTTCAGCCTGGCTTATGTGTTTCCACCGTTTCCTCTGCTCCCTCGTCTGATTGCCAAGATCAAGCAGGAGAGAGCTTCAGTGATTTTGATAGCTCCTGCGTGGCCACGCAGGACTTGGTACGCAGATCTGGTGGACATGTCATCCTTTTCACCTTGGACTCTGCCGCTGAGGCAGGACCTTCTACTTCAAGGTCCCTTCAAACATCCAAATTTAATTTCTCTGCGTCTGACTGCTTGGAGATTGAACGCTTGATTTTGTCAAAACGTGTTTTTTCCGAGTCGGTCATTGATACCTTAATTCAGGCTCGAAAGCCTGTCACCAGGAAAATCTATCATAAGATATGGTGTAAATATCTTCATTGATGTGAATCCAAGGGTTACTCATGGAGTAAAGTCAGGATTCCCAGTATATTGTCTTTTCTCCAAGAAGGATTGGAGAAGGGATTGTCAGCTAGTTCCTTAAAGGGACAGATTTCTGCTCTGTCTATTCTTTTGCACAAGCGTCTGGCGGATGTTCCAGACGTTCAGGCATTTTGTCAGGCTTTAGTTAGAATCAAGCCTGTGTTGAAACCTGTTGCTCCGCCATGGAGTTTAAATTTAGTTCTTAAAGTTCTTCAAGGGGTTCCGTTTGAACCTTTGCATTCCATAGATATCAAGCTTTTATCTTGGAAAGTTCTGTTCTTGGTAGCTATCTCTTCGGCTCGAAGAGTTTCAGAGTTATTTGCCTTGCAGTGTGATTCCCCTTATCTGATCTTCCATGCAGATAAGGTAGTTTTGCGTTCCAAACCTGGGTTTCTTCCTAAGGGGGTATCCAATAAGAATATCAATCAAGAAATTGTTGTTCCGTCACTGTGTCCTAATCCTTCTTCAAAAAAGGAACGTCTATTACACAATCTTGACGTGGTTCGTGCTTTAAAGTTTTATTTACAAGCTACTAAAGATTTTCGTCAAACATCTGCATTGTTTGTTGTCTACTCTGGACAGAGGAAAGGCCAAAAGGCTTCAGCAACTTCTCTTTCTTTTTGGTTAAGAAGTATAATCCGCTTAGCTTATGAGACTGCTGGCCAGCAGCCTCCTGTAAGAATTACAGCTCATTCCACTAGAGCGGTGGCTTCCACATGGGCCTTTAAAAATGAGGCTTCTGTTGACAGATTTGTAAGGCGGCGACTTGGTCTTCGCTTCATACAAAATTTTCTAAATTCTACAAATTTGATACTTTTGCTTCTTCGGAGGCTATTTTTGGGAGAAAGGTCTTACAGGCAGTGGTGCCTTCCGTTTAAGCGCCTGCCTTGTCCCTCCCTTCATCCGTGTCCTATAGCTTTGGTATTGGTATCCCAAAAGTAATGGATGAATCCGTGGACTGGATACACGTTACAAGAGAAAACAAAATTTATGCTTACCTGATAAATTTATTTCTCTTGTTGTGTATCCAGTCCACGGCCCGCCCTGTCATTTTAAGGCAGGTGTGTTTTATTTTTAAACTACAGTCACCACTGCACCCTATAGTTTCTCCTTTCTCTTGCTTGTCTTCGGTCGAATGACTGGGAGGTGGCAGTTAGGGGAGGAGCTATATAGACAGCTCTGCTGTGGGCGATCCTCTTGCAGCTTCCTGTTGAGAAGGAGAATATCCCACAAGTAATGGATGAATCCGTGGACTGGATACACCACAAGAGAAATAAATTTATCAGGTAAGCATAAATTTTGTTTTATCAAGCTCCGTATGGAGCTTGATGCCCCGTGTAAGGCTCGCCGGCAACAGAAGTTATGAAGCAGCTGTCTAAAGACCGCTGCTCCATAACCTGTCTGTCTGCTCTGAGGCAGCGGACAGAAATCGCCAGAAATCAACCCGATCGAATACAATCGGGTTGATTGACACCCCCTGCTAGCGGCTGATTGGCCGCAAATCTGTAGGGGGCGGTATTGCACTAGCAGTTCACAAGAACTGCTGGTGCAAATGCAGAGAGCGTATGCTGTTGGCATTTATCAATGTGCAGCGGAGATGATCTGCTATATCGGATCATGTCCGCTCGCAGCATCATAAATAGGCCCCTTAGTGTAAACCTTTTTTTCATGCCAGATATTTTTGGCACAAAAATTACACTTGTCCTAAAATAACATAAACCAAAAATAAATGTAACTTTACAATTGATTTATTTAACATTTTTAATTAAAGTTGCATTGGTGTTGCATAGAATCTTGCATTAGGATGACATGATATACTGGCTCAAAAAGCATCATTAGCTTCTAGTCAAATAGGAGCCTTTGGGGCATATTTATCAAGCTCCGAATGGAGCTTAATGCCCGTGTTTCTGGCGAGCCTGCAGGCTCGCCAGAAACAGCAGTTATGAAGCAGAGTTCACAAAGACCGCTGCTCCATAACCTGTCCGGCTGCTCTGAGCAGACGGACAGACATCGCCGGAAATCAACTCAATCGAGTACGATCGGGTTGATTGACACCCCACTGCTGGCGACGGCATTGCACCAGCAGCTACGGCGAGCGTATTCAGTGAGGTCTGTCGGACCTGATCCGCACTGTCGGATCAGGTCCGACAGACCTTGATAAATATGGGCCTTTGCCTTTTTCTTTCACCTTTATATGAATTTCATCTAGCAAAATTAGTGATTTTATTTATATTTGTCATTGAATAAAATGTTTGTTTTAAAATGCTTTACACACACGCAACACCAAAGTACTACAAAAGTCAAGTTGGATAGGGCAATGTAAAGCTTTATAAAAATATATATATTTTTTAATTTCAAATTCTATACAATTATTTTCATACTATAATTTATTTGTTTTGTCATTTGTTTACCCCAATAATAATATAGCTTTGTAAATTTGGCCTAAATTAATTTGTATTTGTATCTGATTTTGTTTTGCCCCTCCCACAGCGAATGCAATTAGTCCAAGCGCTTTACGACTTTCAGGCCATGGAATCAGATGAACTTGGCTTCCAGTCTAGTGATATAATCGAAGTTCTAGACAGTTCAGATTCTTCCTGGTGGATGGGCCGTTTAAGGGGAAGAATTGGACTTTTCCCATCAAACTACGTGGCAAGCATTGACCGGTGACAGCGTCAGAGTGTTCAGTGAAGAATCGACCATAGAAAACAAATATCAATTAAATAAAAGACTGAGAGAAGAGCTGCAGAGGATTCTGGAAACTGATTAGCAGTCCCTGCGTGCTCTGTTATGCGAGATATTCTATTTAAAAATTAAATTTTATTGAAGCCTTTAAACAGGCACTGACATCCAACTGTGTTTGTATTGCAGACCAAAAAGGGATACTTGTGAGCACTGAGAGTGGGGTAATACTGCTGCATGCTATGTATTACCAGATAATTGTGTTATTGTTTGTGCCGTGGGTATGATAACCCACCTTGCGCTATAGATCGTGCTTCACTTATCATCTAGCTCTTTACAAGGGTTAACACACAGGACACTAAACCCAAATTTGTTTCTCTCATGATTCAGATAGAGAAGCAATTTTAAGCAACTTTCTAATTTACTCCTACTATTATTATTATTATTATACTTTATTTATGAAGCGCCAACATATTCCTGTCAGGATTTTTTCCCTGTTTTGTTTGCCATGTGCTGCTGGCAGCCATTTTACTCACCTCTCTTCCTGACTATGGTGCATTGTGGGGGATGCTGCTCATTTCCTGCACTTCCTTTTATGACCAGACTGGTATGCATCATCCGTGTGAGACAGGATGCAGTCTCAGAATTGTTATGTCATCACTTATTATTTAAAGGGCCTCTGTTCAGTATGCTTTGCCTTTGCGTTGTCTCAGACCTGTTTGTGAGAGTTCCTGTGTATTACCTTGCTGTCCGACGTCCTTTTCTGTTTTCCTTGTTGCTGATTCCGGCTCGTCTGATTATTCGCTTTGGCTCCTGACTCGGCTCATCTGACTACCAGCTCTAGCTTGACTCCTGGCTTGTTATTTGACTTGTGGACTTTTTATTTTTTTTTGCTATTAATAAAGGTGTGATTATTTTTGCATTTTTCGTCTCAGTCTGATTCCTGGCACCCTGAATGAATCCAGATGGTGCTAATAATCCACCTTTACCTGCCATCATTTCCAGGATGGATGTACAGGATCACCGCTTGGATCAATTTGCAGTAGCCCTGCAAACCCTGCTGACTCGCTCTGCACATTTGGACCAAAGTGTCCCGCAAGTTATGGCTGCTCCTGTTTCCGCTGCTGCACCTATGCCTACCAGGAGCATGTCAGGTTCTGCACCTCTACCTCAGCGATATGGAGGCAATCCTATTCAGTGCAGAGGGTTTTTGAACCAGGTGGGCATTTACTTTGAGATGTTACCTCAGGCGTTTCCCTCTGACAGAGCTAAGGTGAGATTTCTCATCTCGCTACTCTCTGACACAGCTCTTGCCTGGGCTAATCCCTTGTGGGAGACAAATAAAAATGTGATTTCAAATTACCCTGAATTTGATGTTCCGACTCGCTCCTCCTCTGCTGCTAAACGACTCATGTCCATTCAGCAAGGTACAAAATCTGTTGCTCAGTATGCTATTGAGTTCCGTATGCTTGCCGCAGAGGTAGGTTAGAACAATGATGCCCTTTTTGCTGCCTTCTTTCATGGGCTCTCTGATGCGATTAAAGACAAAGTTGCTGCCAGAGATTTACCAGAGGATCTCGAGGCATTGGTGTCTTTTTTTGATCCTAATTGACATCAGACTCAGAGATAGGCCGTCTTTCAAGGAGCGCTTGCGGAAGCCTCCTGTTCCGTTGTCCCCTACGTGTTCGTTCCCACCCATGCCTCCCTTTCCTCCCATGCCTCCTGGTCCCGAGTCACCAGGTACTGCTAAGCCGATGCAGTTGGGATTCACACGTCTCTCCGCGGCGGAGAGGGAGGGGCTCTGCCTCTATTGTGGGTTACAGGGCCACCTTTTGAGGTCTCGTCCTACACGGCCGGGAAACGCTCACACCTAAGGTCCTGTCGGCGGCAGACCTTGGGTAGTTTATCCTCATCCCTGGAACTGCTTAAGGAGAAACCTTTGGTCACGGATTTCCTTTCCTGGGTGGACTCCTCCATAGTAACTCAGGCTCTTGTTGACTCCGGTGCTGCGGGCTATTTCATTGACAGTGCTTTTGTATCAAAGCACTCCATTCCTGTTTTGCCTCGGTCCGTTCCGCTTGCTATTGAGGCCATTGATGGCAGGCCCCTTGAGCCCGCACTCGTTACTCACGAAACTGCTCCATTGTCCATGGCTGTTGGGGCTCTCCATTTTGAAACCCTCCAGTTCCAGGTGATAAACCCTCTGCATTTTCCGGTTGTTCTGGGTTATCCCTGGCTCCAAAAGCACAATCCCAGTCTCAACTGGCGCAGGTCCGAAATGTTGTCGTGGTCCCCGCAATGTATTTCCACTTGTCTTCGGAAACCAGTTAAAGTCTTGTGCACTTCTCTGTTATCTCAATTGCCAGAGGACTACCGATAGTTCCTAGATATTTTTGACAAGGTGCGTGCTGGTACGTTGCCTCCTCACCGGTCTTACGATTGTGCCATAGTCCTGCAACCGGAGCCATTCCTCCTCAGGGCCGGGTGTACCCTCTGTCTGTTGCAGAAAATTGTGCTATGAGGAGTATGTTGCCGATGCTCTGTCGCGGGGGATCATCCACAAATCCTGCTCTCCTGCAGGGGCTGGCTTCTTCTTTGTGAAGAAAAAGGGTGGCGAGTTAAGACCATGCATCGATTATAGGGGTCTTAATCGTCTTACCATTAAGAATGCTTATCCTATTCCGCTCATTACGGAACTCTTTGACTGCCTCAAGGGAGCTACGGTCTTTACTAAACTTGATTTGAGAGGAGCGTACAATCTTGTTAGGATTAAGGAGGGCCAAGAATGGAAAACAGCATTTAACACCAGGAGCGGGCATTATGAGTATCTTGTAATGCCCTTTGGCCTATGTAATGCTCCTGCTGTTTTTCAGGAATTTATTAATGATGTCCTATGAGATTTGCTGAAACAGTGTGTTGTGGTGTACTTAGACGACATCCTCATACACTCACCCACACTTGAGGCTCATCGTTCTGATGTTACATGGGTTCTTCAGTGACTACGTGAGAACGGCCTGTTTTGTAAACTCGAGAAATGTGAGTTCCATCAGACTCAAGTAACCTTCCTAGGTTATGTTATCTCAGTTGCAGGGTTCTCCATGGATCCTGACAAGTTATCTGCAGTTCTGCAGTGGCCTCACCCAGCTGGTCTTCGGTCTATTCAATGTTTTTTGGGGTTCGCCAATTACTATAGAAAGTTTATTAAAAACTTTTCTTCCTTGGTCAAACCTATCACAGACATGACCCGTAAAGAGAATGATCCACTCCATTGGTCACCTACTGCCATTAAGGCCTTTGATAGTCTTAAGACTGCCTTTGCTGCCGCTCCAGTTCTGGCTCATCCTAACTCTGTCCTGCCTTTCGTTCTTGAGGTCGATGCATCGGAGACTGGAGTAGGTGCCCTCTTGTCTCAACGTCCTATGCCTGACGGTTCCTTGCATCCATGTGGTTTCTTCTCTAAGAAATTGTCTCCAGCGGAGTGCAATTATGAAATTGGCGACAGGGAATTACTGGCCATAATTTTGGCACTCAAGGAATGGAGGCATCTTCTCGAGGGTACTAGCGTGCCAGTGGTCATTCTTACTGACCACAAGAATTTAACTTATCTATCTGAAGCAAAACGTTTGTCGCCCCTACAGGCCAGATGGGCACTATTTTTGTATCGGTTTAATTATGTGGTCTCCTACCTGCCTGGTAGTAAGAATGTTAGGGCTGATGCCCTCTCTTGACAATTTTTTCCTCTGTCCAAGGAGGAGTCTGTACCTATTCCTGTTATACCTCCTGACCATATTTTGGCTACCATACGTACTAATTTGACTTCTCCCTTGGGGGAGGAGATCCTGGCTGCACAAACCAATGCACCTCCTGAGAAACCTAGTGGTAAGTGTTTTGTTCCTGAGAATCTTCGAACTAAACTTTTGCACACTTACCACTATCCTAAAGCCGCAGGTCACCCAGGCAAGAACCAAATAATTTGGTCTCTCACTCGACAATTCTGGTGGCCTGGTCTTCGTTCTGATGTTGCTGCGTATGTTGCTTCTTGCTCAGTTTGTGCACAGAATAAGACTCCTCGACGTCTTCCTGTGGGTCTTCTTCAACCTATTGCTAATGGTGAGCGTCCTTGGACACATCTTTCCATGGACTTCATTGTCAAGCTCCCTGTTTCCAATGGCAAAACTGTTATCCTTAATCAAGCTCTGGAACAGTTCCTCCGTTGCTATGTCTCAGATCACCACAATAATTGGTTTGAACTGTTACCTTGGGCAGAGTTTGCTCGTAATAGTGCTATTAATGCTTCCTCCAAGTTATCCCTGTTCATGGCGAATTATGGGTTTCAACCATCCTTTTTGCCCGATTCATTCATGTCTCAGGGTATTCCGGCTTTGGAGGAGCATCTCCGGCAACTCCGTTCCACGTGGGTGCAGATTCAGGATTGCCTTCATCGTTCTATGCAGCGCCAAAAGTTCCAGGCTGATCGTAGGCGTCTGCCCGCACCTTCCTACCAGGTTGGTGAGAGAGTTTGGCTGTCCTCCCAAAACTTGAACCTTCGTTTGGCTTCCAATAAATTGACTCCCCGTTAAGTTGGTCCTTTTCGAATACTCCGACGGGTTAATCCTGTGGCCTACGCTTGTGACCTTCCTCCAGCTATGCGCATCTTCAATGTTTTTCATGTCTCCCTCTTGAAACCATTGGTTTGTAATCGGTTTACAACTGTGCTGCCTCGTCCCCGTCCTATCTTTGTTGACAACCATGAGGAGTATGAGGTCAGCAGCATTATTGACTCTCGTATGTCCAGGGGCCGTGTACAGTATTTGGTTCACTGGAGGGGCTACGGTCTGGAGGAGCGTTCTTGGGTTCCCTCCTCTGATGTTCATGCTCCCGCCCTCCTCCTTGCCTTCCATGCCCGTTTCCTCAATAAGCCTTTTGTCCTCCCGCGGGGGAGGGGTCGTTGAGGGGAGAGTACTGTCAGGGTTTTTTCCCTGTTTTGTTTGCCATGTGCTTCTGGCAGCCATGTTACTCATCTCTCATCCTGACTATGGTGCATTGTGGGGGATGCTGCTCATTTCCTGCACTTCCTTTTATGGCCAGACTGGTATGCATCATCCGTGTGAGACAGGATGCAGTCTCAGAATTGTGATGTCATCACTAATTATTTAAAGGGCCTTTGATCAGTATGCTTTGCCTTTGCGTTGTCTCAGACCTGTTTGTGAGAGTTCCTGTGTATTACCTGGCTGTATGATGTCCTTCCTGGTTCCTGATCCCTGGCTTGTTCCTGACTCTGCTGTTTTCCTTGTTGCCGATTCTGGCTCGTCTGACTATTCACTTTGGCTCCTGACTCGGCTCGTCTGACTACCAGCTCTGGTTTTGACTCCTGGCTTGTTGTTTGACTTGTGGACTTTTTTATTATTTTTTGCTATTAATAACGGTGTGATTATTTTTGCACTTCTCGTCTCAGTCTGATTCCTGGCACCCTGACAATTCCGCAGTGCTGTCCATGGGTACAATTAATTTAAATAAAACAATTATATAAAACTTGTAAGAGACAGGACACAAATTTACAAACACATACAGGAGGAATTGAGGGCCCTATTCCTGTGGGAACTTACAATCTATTATCAAATTTTCTTCGTTCTTTTGCTATTTTTATTTGAACAGCAGGGATGTAAGCTTAGCAACCAGCCCATTTTTGGTTCAGAACTTGGGTTACACTTGCTAATTGGGGGCTAAATGTAGCCACCAATAAGCAAGCGCTATCCAAGGTGCTGACCCTAAAATGGTTCAGCCCCTAAGCTTTACATAAATAAAGATAGAAAGAGAACAAAGAAAAATTGATAATAAGTGTAAATTAGAAAGTTGCTTAAAATTGCTGCTCTATCTGAATCAGAAAATAAAATATTTGGGTTCAGTTTCCCTTTAATATACAAGCAACAGTTAATAATAACAAGCTGTAACACATTACTGTATTTTCTGTTTGCGCTTGTATGTTCCTTAATACAAATGACAAATGCATAGTGTCTGTTATTAATACTTTATTGCAACTGTAACAATGAAACAAATCCTGTGCAAACAGGCAAAGAAACGCTTCTGAAAGTGCCAAAATGTGTTATCAAGAGATCAAAAAGGTGTTATCAAGTATGTAGTAGCTAAAAACCATGTACCATTTATAGCTAGTAATATTCATTAATATCACATCTAGTAGTAAGATATATAGTCATTAATCCACATTCATAGTTAAGGTAAATACCCAAAGGGCAAGTATATAGCAAGTAATCACATATACAGAACTACGGTAAATAGCTAGTTATCCCCCATACAGATGACAGGTATATAGCCATTAATCCCACATACACAGGGCAGGTATATAGCCAGTAGTAAATCCACATACAGAGGGCAGGTATATAGTCAGTTATCTCAAATACAGAGGGCAGGTATATATCCAGTTATCCCACATACAGAGGGCAGGTACAGTATATAGCCAGTTATCCCACATACAGAGGACAGGTATATAGCCAGTTATCCCATATACAGAGGGCAGGTATATAGCCGTTATCCCACATACAGAGGACAGATATATAGCCAGTTATCCCACATACAGAGGACAGATATATAGCCAGTTATCCCACATACAGAGGGCATGTATATAGCCAGTTATCCCACATACAGAGGCAAGTGTATAGCCAGTTATCCCACATACAGAGGACAGGTATATAGCCAGTTATCCCACATACAGAGGACAGGTATATAGCCAGTTATCCCACATACAGATGACAGTTATATAGCCAGTTATCCCACATACAGAGGACAGGTATATAGCCAGTTATCCCACATACAGAGAATAGGTACACTATATAGCCAGTTATTCCACATACATAGGGCAGGTATATAACCAGTTATTCCACATACATAGGGCAGGTATATAACCAGTTATCCCACATACATAGGGCAGGTATATAGCCAGATATTCCACCTACAGAGAGCAGATATATAGACAGTTATCACACATATGGAGGACAGGTGTATAGCCAGTTATTCCACATACAGAGGTCAGATATATAACAAGTTAAATATATACAAAAATAAGGGAGTCAGGCCGTAAAAATACACCGGGTATAGAAATTAACCGGGTTTAAACCTCAAGTATAGGATTAGAATGCAGACCCTTTAAATATTATAACACTATTAATTAAAGAGAGAATGTGTAGTGTCAAAAAATAAATAACTACACGAAAGACAGGGATTTCAGTATTCAATTTTTTATTTTTGGGTCATAATGCCCAACTAAACATAAATGTCTAGAATTTCAACAGTGCAGTATTGTTCCTACAAACATGTGACAGGTTAGCAACCAAATAAATAAATGAATAGCCTATAACTATGCACAGGAGCTGTTTCAAAATGGTACATTGGATGCGTATGCTTGTTGTCTTGAAACTGAAGTCTGAGACCTAAGCCTTTTTATGTACTGAGACTTATGCCTATTATAGTACAGAATAACCTATACCACAAACAACACCTCCACCAGAGGTTGGCATGCAATAAATTGCACAAATCAGCCAACTTAGTATACCATGAGGATCTATGTTTGTGTGACACACCTCTATATATAGTGAATAGAGCACAGTAAATGTCATAGAGTTTGCAGTTTCAGATAATTTAACCAAAAAATGCATAGGTCAAAACGAAATAAATACATAAATAGAGCAGGCTCTAAGAGGTAGGCTTGGACCGGAAGGTACCTAACAACACCATTTCAGAGGGCACCACTATTTATCATAGTATCTGGTGTCATGAAAATAATAATAATTAGGATCTATGCTAGGTCCCCCACTCCAAGGTCCAAAGTGTACCAATATTCCTGAGGAAACCCCATGACGCTGTGGTCACGTGGGGGGTGAAACGCGCGTCGGCAAGTGACGTAATTGGAGCGGATGGCTCGGCCTTGAGACAAACAAGTTTGATACATTGTTGCACCTGAAGGAAACAAAAGTTGGCGGTTTCAATTAAGATACACCAGTTCTACCTCTCGGATGTCTGGAGCTTTGTGCTAACTCATGCCGTGTGCTATTGGAACGGAGGGATGGAATACCTTTTCCCCTCTGTACACGTAACTATATGGCTCATTTGTTAGAAGCATTTCATTCTGTCACATATGGACGGTATCAATGAAAGGTATTTTGGCAAATTTGAAAAGCCTAGGAACTGTAATTTCATCTGTTCTATGTTCCTGGAAATAGGATACGACTCACAGTAGCTCCCAAGATAGGAGAACTCTAATATACTGTGCAAACTGCTAACATATAACAATTTTTGTATCCTCTTTATTCATAGTTGCAACTTAATATTGGTACACTTTGGACCTTGGAGTGGGGGACCTAACATAGATCCTAATTATTATTATTTTCATGACACCAGATACTATGATAAATAGTGGTGCCCTCTGAAATGGTGTTGTTAGGTACCTTCCGGTCCAAGCCTACCTCTTAGAGCATGCTCTATTTATGTATTTATTTCGTTTTGACCTATGCATTTTTTGGTTAAATTATCTGAAACTGCAAACTCTATGACATTTACTGTGCTCTATTCACTATATATAGAGGTGTGTCACACAAACATAGATCCTCATGGTATACTAAGTTGGCTGATTTGTGCAATTTATTGCATGCCAACCTCTGGTGGAGGTGTTGTTTGTGGTATAGGTTATTCTGTACTATAATAGGCATAAGTCTCAGTACATAAAAAGGCTTAGGTCTCAGACTTCAGTTTCAAGACACCAAGCATACGCATCCAATGTACCATTTTGAAACAGCTCCTGTGCATAGTTATAGGCTATTCATTTATTTATTTGGTTGCTAACCTGTCACATGTTTGTAGGAACAATACTGCACTGTTGAAATTCTAGACATTTATGTTTAGTTGGGCATTATGACCCAAAAATAAAAAATTGAATGCTGAAATCCCTGTCTTTCGTGTAGTTATTTATTTTTTGACACTACACATTCTCTCTTTAATTAATAGTGTTATATAACAAGTTATCCCACATACATAGAGCAGGTATATAGCCAGTTATCCCAAATACAAAGGGCCGGTATATAGCCAGTTATCCCACATACAGGGGTCAGGTATATAAACAGTTATCCCACATACAGAGGACAGGTATTTAGCCAGTTATCCCACATACAAAGGGCAGGTATATAGCCAGTTATCCCACATACAGAGGACAGGTATATAGCCAGTAATCCTACATACAGAGGACAGGTGTATAGCCAGTTATCCCACATACAGAGGGCAGGTATATAGCCAGTAATTCCACATACACAGGGCAGGTATATAACCAGTTATCCCACATACAAAGGGCAGGTATATAACCAGTTATCCCACATACAAAACGGCAGGTATATAGCCAGTTATGCCACATACAAAAGGGCAGGTATATAGCCAGTTATCCCACATACAAGAGGCAGGTATATAGCCAGTAATCCCAAAAAAGGGGACAGGTATATAGCCAGTAATTCCACATACAGAGGACAGATATATAGTCAGCTATCCCACATACAAAGGGCAGGTATATAGCCAGTTATAAAACATACAAGGGGCAGGTATATAGCCAGTTATCCCACATACAAGGGGCAGGTATATAGCCAGTTATCCCACATACAAAAAGGCAGGTATATAGTGAGTTATCCCACATACAAAAGAGCATGTATATAGCCAGTTATCCCACATACAGAGGACAGGTATCTATCCAGTTATCCCATATACAGAGGTCAGGTATCTATCCAGTTATCCCATATACAGAGGGCAGGTAGCTATCTAGTTATCCCATATACAAAGGGCAGGTATATAGCCAGTTATCCCGCATACAGAGGACAGTTATATAGCCAGTTATTCCACATACAGAGGGCAGGCATATAGCCAGTTATCCCACATACATAGGGCAGGTATATAACCAGTTATCCCACATACAGAGGACAGGTATATAGCCAGTTATCCCACATACAGAGGACATGTATATAGCAAGTTATCCCACATACAGAGAACAGGTATATAACCAGTTATTCCACATATAGAGGACAGATATATAGCCAGTTATCCCATATACATAGGGAAGGTATATAGCCAGTTATTTCACCTACAGAGGTCAGGTATATAGACAGTTATCACAATACAGAGGACAGGTATATAACCAGTTACCCCACATACATAGGGCATGTATATAGCCAGTTGTTCCACATACAGAGGACAGGTACATAAACAGTTATCCCACATACAGAGGACAGGTATATAGCCAGTTATCCCACATACACAGGGCAGGTATATAGCCAGTTATCCCACATACAGAGGGCAGGTATATAGCCAGTACTCCCACATACAGAGGACAGGTGTATAGCCAGTTATCCGACATACAGGGGGCAGGTATATAGCCAGTAATCCCACATATAGAGGACAGCTATATAGCCAGTAATTCCACATACAGAGGACAGGTATATAGACAATTATTCCACATACAGAGGACAGGTATATTGCCAGTTATCCCACATACAAAGGGCAGGTATATAGCCAATTATCCCACATACAGAGGACAGGTATATAGCCAGTTATCCCACATGCAAAGGGCAAGTATATAGCCAGTTATCCCACATACAAGGGGCAGGTATATAGCCAGCTATCCCACATACAAAAGGGCAGATATATAGCCAGTTATCACACATACAGAGGCTAGGTATATAGCCAGTAATCCCACATACAGAGGGCAGGTATATAGCCAGTTATCCCACATATAGAAGACAGGTATATAGCCAGTTATCCCACATACAAAGGGCAGGTGTATAGCCAGTTATCACACATACAGAGGACAGGTATATAGCCAGTTATCCCACATACAGAGGGCAAGTGTATAGCCAGTTATCCCACATACAGAGGACAGCTATATAGCCAGTTATCCCACATACAGATGACAGGTATATAGCCAGTTATCCCACATACAGAGGACAGGTTTATAGCCATTTATCCCATATACAGAAGGCAGGTATATAGCCAGTTAGCCCACATACAGAGGATAGGTACCCTATATAGCCAGTTATTCCACATACATAGGGCAGGTATATAACAAGTTATCCCACATACATAGAGCAGGTATACAGCCAGTTATCCCAAATACAAAGGGCAGGTATATAGCCAGTTATCCCACATACAGAGGACAGATATATAGCCAGTTATTCCACATACAGAGGGCAGGTATATAGCCAGTTATCCCACATTCATAGGACAGGTATATAACCAAGTATCCCACATACAGAGAACAGGTATATAGCCGGTTATCCCACATACATAGGGCAGAAATATAGCCAGTTGTTCCACATACAGAGGGCAGGTATATAGCAAGTTACCCACATACAGAGGGCAGGTATATAACCATTTATCCCACATATAGAGGACAGATATATAGCCACTTATCCCACATACATAGGGCAGGTATATAACCAGTTAACCCACATACATAGGGCAGGTATATAGCCAGTTATTTCACCTGCAGAGGGCAGGTATATAGATTGTTATCACACATACAGAGGACAGGTATATAGCCAGTTATTCCACATACAGAGGGCAGGTATATAACCAGGTACCCCACATACATAGGGCAGGTATATAGCCAGTTGTTCCACATACAGAGGACAGGTACATAAACAGGTATCCCACATACAGAGGACAGGTATATAGCCAGTTGTTCCACATACAGAGGGCAGGTATATAGCCAGTTATCCTACATACATAGGGCAGGTATATAACCAGTTATCCCACATACATAGGGCAGGTATATAGCCAGTTATTTCACCTGCAGAGGGCAGGTATATAACCAGTTACCCCTCATATATAGGGCAGGTATATAGCCAGTTGTTCCACATACAGAGGGCAGGTATATAGCCAGTTATCCCACATACATAGGGCAGGTATATAACCAGTTATCACACATACAGAGGACAGCTATATAGCCAGTTATTCCACATACAGAGGGCAGGTATATAACCAGTTACCCCTCATATATAGGGCAAGTATATAGCCAGTTGTTCCACATATAGAGGACAGGTACATAAACAGTTATCCCACATACAGAGGACAGGTATATAGCCAGTTCCACATACATAGGGCAGGTATATAACCAGTTAGCACACATACAGAGGATAGGTACACTATATAGCCAGTTATTCCACCTACAGAGGGCAGGTGTATAGACAGTTATCACACATACGGAGGACAGGTGTATAGCCAGTTATTCCACATACAGAGGGCAGGTATATAGCCAGTTGTTCCACATACATAGGGCAGGTATATAACCAGTAATCCCACATACATAGGGCAGGTATATAGCCAGTTATTCCACATACAGAGGGCAGGTATATAACCAGTTATTCCACATACAGAGGGCAGGTATATAGCCAGTTACCCCACATACATAGGGCAGGTATATAGCCAGTTGTTACACATACAGAGGGCAGGTATATAGCCAGTTATCCCAAATACAAAGGGCAGGTATGTAGCCAGTTACAAAGGGCAGGTATGTAGCACTCCAAAAAAGGAATTACCCTCCAGGTATCCGAGTCGAATCAAGAAACTCACAAAGAAGCAGTAATTAACTTGTCTGAACTGACACTCACACACCACCAAATACAACTTCTTAATAGAGGTTTGTCCTTTGCACCTAATACCAATTTTGATCTCCTCACCACTATTCTAGATCTAAATGCACTAGTAAGGAAAATCACGCTAAGAAAACACTATACCACCCAGAATTTGAATGACTCCAGTCTAGGCATTAACCCTGATACTGGCTCTCACCTAGATCCACCCACTTCAATCACGCAAATTATAGAAGATAGGACTGATATACAACTCACACACACCCCAAAATGGTATACACAGACTCAATTAATGCCCAACACAGGCCTAGCCTTCACAGAACTATGTGATCTTAATGACCTTATCACGCTTCAAGCTTGCACACTCAGACATCAAAGTGAAAATAATCCCATACCTACATTCAACACCACTACCAAAAATAAATCCCATTTCTATCCAGTGAATAGTAGAAGTGACTCAATTGAAATGTTTCAAAACCTAGTGGAACAGGACATTACTAGATTACACAATACCATTCATGACAACACATATACATTCAAAGACAACCTTACCATAGAAGAACGAGACTCTTTACAAATACTACGAACCAACCCAGACATAGTCATCACCTCGGCGGATAAGGGAGGTGCAATAGTTATTTTGAACAAAACTGACTACAGAGCTGAAGTCCTCTCCCAACTAACTGATCCCAAAACATACCTTAAACTAACTTTCAATCCTACACTCAAATTTAAGAATGAATTGAGGGATCTGTTAGACACAGCCTGTGAGAAAGGCTTAATGAAACCAACCCTGGCCCAACATTGCTTGGTCGAACATCCCATTGTCCCAGCCTTTCGTATAGTACCCAAAATTCACAAAACCTTAACAAAACCACCAGGCAGGCCCATAGTGGCCAGCAGGGGTTCCCTATGCGAAAGGCTGGGAGACTGGCTAGACAATGTACTCCAACCCATAGTAAGATCTTTACCGGACTATATCAGAGACAGCACACATCTGATTAATAGAATAGAAAATTTAAATGGCAAAAAAACTACAAATGGCTAACTATAGATGTTTCCTCCCTCTATTCGAGTATCCCTCATGATGAGGGACTCATAGCACTCAAATATATGCTTGAAAGATTTACTGATTTTCCCAATAGCTTCATATATTTTCTTTTAGAAGTAACACAGTTTCTTCTTACACATAATTTCTTTGTATTTGAGGGAACCTATTACCTCCAGAGATGTGGCCCCCTCATATGCGAATCTGTATATGGGTTACTTTGAAGCCTGCCACATCTTTGGAGGTAACTGCCATCTCAATAAGAATATCATCACATATGGCAGGTACATCAATGATTTGATCTTAATTTACAGTGACCAAGAAAACACAACCATCCCAAGCTACATTCAATACTTGAATAAGAACAATCTCAATTTAAATTTCACATACAAAGCACATAAAAAAGAGATTGAATATTTGGATTTACACTTGTATCATGATGAAAATGACAATATTCTTATCTCTAATTACAGTAAACCCTTAGCGAGAAATACTATTCTCAGAGCAGATTCCTGCCACGCACCTCATATGCGTAAGGGTATACCTAAAGGACAGTTTCTCCGATTACGCAGAAACTGTTCTACGTTACAAACCTATTACAAAGAAGCCAATACTCTAATAGATAAACTAATAGCAAGAGGCTACCACAAGTCATCACTTAAGATAATGATGACCAAGGTAGCAAAAATGGATGGACAAATGCTATTGAACAACACAGAGAGGAACACACATCAAAGACTCAAACCAGATATATATTCCATGCCACTTAATCAAGATCAAACACAATTAAACACAATCAATGATAAAGATCCAATATATTTCACTACAAAATACAGTGGCCAATTTTATCAAATTTGTAGAATTATTAAGAAGTATCTACCAGTTCTCAATGGAGATACAATTCTCAAACATAAGATGGACAATATAGTCAAATTTACCGCCAAGAAGGCCACAAATCTAGGTGATCTAGTAAAGAAAAAATTTAACAAGAAAATCGACTCCCGTACTAATTGGCTCACACCATCAGCAGGCTTTTACCGGTGCGGACATATCCGCTGCAAAAGCTGTGACTACACTAATCCTAGTACAACCTTCACTTCAACTCAAACAGGAGACACATATCATATTAAAAACATAATGTATGCTTACCTGATAAATTTATTTCTCTTGTAGTGTATCCAGTCCACGGATCATCCATTATTTGTGGGATATTCTCCTTCCCAACAGGAAGTTGCAAGAGGATCACCCACAGCAGAGCTGCTATATAGCTCCTCCCCTCACTGCCATATCCAGTCATTCGACCGAAACAAGCCGAGAAAGGAGAAACCATAGGGTGCAGTGGTGACTGTAGTTTAATTAAAATTTAGACCTGCCTTAAAAGGACAGGGCGGGCCGTGGACTGGATACACTACAAGAGAAATACATTTATCAGGTAAGCATAAATTATGTTTTCTCTTGTTAAGTGTATCCAGTCCACTGATCATCCATTACTTATGGGATACCAATACCAAAGCTAAAGTACACGGATGATGGGAGGGACAAGGCAGGAACTTAAACGGAAGGAACCACTGCCTGTAGAACCTTTCTCCCAAAAACAGCCTCCGAAGAAGCAAAAGTATCAAATTTGTAAAATTTGGAAAAGGTATGAAGCGAAGACCAAGTCGCAGCCTTGCAAATCTGTTCAACAGAAGCCTCATTTTTAAAGGCCCAGGTGGAAGCCACAGCTCTAGTAGAATGAGCTGTAATCCTTTCAGGGGGTTGCTGTCCAGCAGTCTCATAGGCTAAACGGATTATACTCCGAAGCCAAAAAGAAAGAGAGGTTGCCGAGGCCTTTTGACCTCTCCTCTGTCTAGAATAAACAACAAACAGGTTAGATGTTTGACGAAAATCTTAAGTAGCTTGTAAGTAAAACTTCAAGGCACGAACTACGTCTAGATTATGCAAAAGACGTTCCTTCTTTGAAGAAGGATTAGGACATAATGATGGAACAACAATCTCTTGATTGATATTCTTGTTAGAAACCACCTTGGGTAAAAACCCAGGTTTTGTACGCAGAACTACTTTATCTGAATGAAAGATCAGATAAGGAGAATCACAATGTAAGGCAGATAACTCAGAGACTCTTCGAGCCGAGGAAATAGCCATCAGAAACAGAACTTTCCATGATAGAAGTTTGATATCAATAGAATGAAGGGGTTCAAACGGAACCCCTTGAAGAACTTTAAGAACCAAGTTTAAGCTCCATGGAGGAGCAACAGGTTTAAACACAGGCTTAATTCTAACTAAAGCCTGACAAAATGCCTGAACGTCTGGAACTTCTGCCAGACGCTTGTGTAAAAGAATAGACAGAGCAGAAATCTGTCCCTTTAAAGAACTAGCAGATAATCCTTTGTCCAAACCCTCTTGGAGGAAGGACAATATCCTAGGAATCCTAACCCTACTCCATGAGTAATTCTTGGATTCACACCAATGAAGATATTTACGCCATATCTTGTGGTAGATTTTCCTGGTGACAGGCTTTCGTGCCTGTATTAAGGTATCAATGACTGACTCGGAGAAGCCACGCTTTGATAGGATCAAGCGTTCAATCTCCATGCAGTCAGTCTCAGAGAAATTAGATTCGGATGATTGAAAGGACCTTGTATTAGAAGGTCTTCTCTCAGAGGCAGAGTCCATGGTGGAAAGGATGACATGTCCACTAGGTCTGCATACCAGGTCCTGCGTGGCCACGCAGGCGCTATCAGAATCACTGATGCTCTCTCCTGTCTGATTTTGGCAATCAGTCGAGGGAGCAGAGGAAACTGTGGAAACACATAAGCCAGGTTGAAGAACCAAGGAGCTGCTAGAGCATCTATCAGCGTCGCTTCTGGGTCCCTGGACCTGGATCCGTAAAAGGAAGCTTGGCGTTCTGGTGAGACGCCATGAGATCCAGTTCTGGTTTGCCCCAACGATGGACCAATTGAGCAAACACCTCCGGATGGAGCTCCCACTCCCCCAGATGAAAAGTCTGACGACTTAGAAAATCCGCCTCCCAGTTCTCTACGCCCAGGATATGGATTGCTGATAGGTGGCAAGAGTGAGTCTCTGCCCAGCGAATTATCTTGGAGACTTCTGACATCGCTAGGGAACTCCTGGTTCCCCCTTGATGGTTGATGTAAGCCACAGTCGTGATGTTGTCCAACTGAAATCTGATGAACCTCAGTGTTGCTAACTGAGGCCAAGCTAGAAGAGCATTGAATATTGCTCTTAACTCCAGAATATTTATTGGGAGGAGTTTCTCCTCCTGAGTCCATGAACCCTGAGCCTTCAGGGAGTTCCAGACTGCACCCCAACCTAAAAGGCTGGCATCTGTTGTTACAATCGTCCAATCTGGTCTGCGAAAGGTCATACCCTTGGACAGGTGGACCCGAGATAACCACCAGAGAAGAGAATCTCTGGTTTCCTGATCCAGATTTAGTAGAGGGGACAAATCTGTGTAATCCCCATTCTACTGACTGAGCATGCATAATTGCAGCGGTCTGAGATGCAGGCGCGCAAATGGCACTATGTCCATCGCCGCTACCATTAAGCCGATTACCTCCATGCACTGAGCCACCGTAGGGCGCGGAGTGAATTGAAGAACACGGCAAGCATTTAGAAGTTTTGATAACCTGGACTCCGTCAGGTAAATTTTCATTTCTACAGAATCTATAAGAGTCCCTAGGAAGGAAACCCTTGTGAGAGGAGATAGAGAACTCTTTTCTTCGTTCACTTTCCACCCATGTGACCTCAGAAATGCCAGAACTATCTCTGTATGAGACTTGGCAATTTGAAAGCTTGACGCCTGTATCAGGATGTCATCTAGATAAGGAGCCACCGCTATGCCTTGCTGTCTTAGAACCGCCAGAAGTGAGCCCAGAACCTTTGTAAAAATTCTTGGGGCTGTAGCCAACCCGAAGGGAAGAGCTACAAATTGGTAATGCCTGTCAAGAAAGGCAAACCTCAGGAACTGATGATGATTCTTGTGAATCGGAATGTGAAGGTAGGCATCCTTTAAGTCCACTGTGGTCATGTACTGACCCTCTTGGATCATGGGTAAGATGGTTCGAATAGTTTCCATCTTGAATGATGGAACTCTGAGGAATTTGTTTAAGATCTTTAGATCCAAAATTGGTCTGAAGGTTCCCTCTTTTTTGGGAACCACAAACAGATTTGAATAAAAACCCTGTCCTTGTTCCGTCCGCGGAACTGGATGGGGGGCCGTTCCTTCATGCTGTCTTGGAGGCAGCGGCAGGCTTTCTCGCCTGCTTGCCCTTGTTCCAGGACTGGTTAGATTTCCAGGCCTGCTTGGATTGAGCAAAAGTTCCCTCTTGTTTTGAAGCAGAGGAAGTTGATGCTGCACCTGCCTTGAAATTTCGAAAGGCACGAAAATTAGACTGTTTGGCCCTTGATTTGGCCCTGTCCTGAGGAAGGGTATGACCCTTACCTCCAGTAATGTCAGCAATAATTTCTTTCAAACCAGGCCCGAATAAGGTCTGCCCCTTGAAAGGAATGTTGAGCAATTTAGATTTTGAAGTCACGTCAGCTGACCAGGATTTAAGCCATAGCGCCCTACGCGCCTGGATGGCGAATCCAGAATTCTTAGCCGTTAGTTTAGTCAAATGAACAATGGCATCAGAAACAAATGAGTTCGCTAGCTTAAGTGTTCTAAGCTTGTCAATGATTTCAGTCAATGGAGCTGTATGGATGGCCTCTTCCAGGGCCTCAAACCAGAATGCCGCCGCAGCAGTGACAGGCGCAATGCATGCAAGGGGCTGTAAAATGAAACCTTGTTGAATAAACATTTTCTTAAGGTAACCCTCTAATTTTTTATCCATTGGATCTGAAAAAGCACAACTGTCCTCAACCGGGATAGTGGTACGCTTTGCTAAAATAGAAACTGCTCCCTCCACCTTAGGGACCGTCTGCCATAAGTCCCGTGTAGTGGCGTCTATGGGAAACATTTTTCTAAATATAGGAGGGGGGGAAAACGGCACACCGGGTCTATCCCACTCCTTACTAATAATTTCTGTAAACCTTTTAGGTATTGGAAAAACATCAGTACACACCGGCACTGCATAGTATTTATCCAGTCTACACAATTTCTCTGGCACTGCAATTGTATCACAGTCATTCAGAGCAGCTAACACCTCCCCAAGCAATACACGGAGGTTCTCAAGCTTAAATTTAAAATTAGAGATCTCTGAATCAGGTTTCCCCGAGTCAGAGATGTCACCCACAGACTGAAGCTCTCCGTCCTCAGGTTCTGCATATTGTGACGCAGTATCAGACATGGCTCTTACAGCATCTACGCGCTCTGTATCTCGTCTAACTCCAGAGCTATCGCGCTTGCCTCTTAATTCAGGCAATCTGGCTAATACCGCTGACAGGGTATTATCCATGATCGCAGCCATGTCCTGCAAAGTAATCGCTATGGGCGTCCCTGATGTCCTTGGCGCCATATTAGCGTGCGTCCCTTGAGCGGGAGGCAAAGGGTCCGACACGTGGGGAGAGTTAGTCGGCATAACTTCCCCCTCGACAGAACCCTCTGGTGACAATTCTTTTATAGATAAAGACTGATCTTTACTGTTTAAGGTGAAATCAATACATTTAGTACACATTCTCCTATGGGTCTCCACCATGGCTTTTAAACATAATGAACAAGTAGTTTCCTCTGTGTCAGACATGTTTGTACAGACTAGCAATGAGACTAGCAAGCTTGGAAAACACTTTAAACCAAGTTAACAAGCAATATAAAAAACGTTACTGTGCCTTTAAGAAAAACAAATTTTGTCAAAATTTGAAATAACAGTGAAAAAAGGCAGTTACACTAACGAAATTTTTACAGTGTATATAAAAAGTTAGCAGAGCATTGCACCCACTTGCAAATGGATGATTAACCCCTTAATACCAAAAACGGAATAACAATGAAAAAAAAAACGTTTTTAAAACTAGTCACAACAACTGTGGTTGTTACCCTCCTCAAACACGACTTTTGAAGCCTTTTGAGCCCTTCAGAGATGTCCTGTATCATGCAGAGGGAAGCTGAGTGTCTCTGTCTGTAATTTTAGCTGCGCAGAAAAGCGCTAAAATAGGCCCCCTCCCACTCATATTACAACAGTGGAAAGCCTCAGGAAACTGTTTCTAGGCAAAAATTAAGCAGCCATGTGGAAAAAAACTAGGCCCCAATAAGTTTTATCACCAAGCATATATAAAAACGATTAAACATGCCAGCAAACGTTTTATATTGCACTTTTATAAGAGTATGTATCTCTGGTAATAAGCCTGATACCAGTCGCTATTAAATCACTGTATTTAGGCTTAACTTACATTAATCCGGTATCAGCAGCATTTTCTAGCAAATTCCATCCCTAGAAATATTTTAACTGCACATACCTTATTGCGGGATAACCTGCACGCCATTCCCCCTCTGAAGTTACCTCACTCCTCAGAATATGTGAGAACGGCAGTGGATCTTAGTTACTTCTGCTAAGATCATAGAAAACGCAGGCAGATTCTTCTTCTAATGCTGCCTGAGAGAAAACAGTACACTCCGGTACCATTTAAAAATAACAAACTTTTGATTGAAGAAAAAAAACTAACTATAATACACCACTCTCCTCTTACTACCTCCATCTTTGTTGAGAGTTGCAAGAGAATGACTGGATATGGCAGTGAGGGGAGGAGCTATATAGCAGCTCTGCTGTGGGTGATCCTCTTGCAACTTCCTGTTGGGAAGGAGAATATCCCACAAGTAATGGATGATCCGTGGACTGGATACACTTAACAAGAGAAAACAGAATCAGCTGCATTTCTACGTTTATTGTTTACTTAATCACATGCAAAGAATGTGGCTTTCAATATGTAGGTATCACCACTCGCCCCCTTAAGGACAGGGTAAGAGAACATCTGACATCTATAGAAGAAAGCACACCGAAAACACCAGTAGCAAGACATTTCCACACACACACTAACCATATCAGAAACTTTTCCTTTCAAGGAATAGAACAAATAGGCAAAGACCCACAAGGAGGTGATAGGGTCAAAACACTTCTAAAGAGAGAAGTCTATTGGATTTTCACTTTAGCAACTAGAACACCCACAGGGATCAATAGAAGATACAATGTAAATCTATTTATAGAGTAGAAGAATCAGTAGACTCATTACATTACACTACACAAGATACTCCAAAATTCAAACTTTGTATCAATTCAGATATAATCACAACACCAATCAAAAACAAGTTAAGTCCCTCTAGTTCTCACAATATCCATATCCATCTTAAAATCAAAATGTAGAAATAAAATCTATCGATTTTCTAATATATAATAGCTTTATTTTGAAGTTCAGCACTCTATATCATTTTCTTCATGTAAATTAGTGAAGGAACACTAATTATTACCATTCTTAACTGTGCTTTCTATTCTATATTCTCTCGTATAACAAAATACTAGAATATACAAGAAAGTACAAAGAAGTACAAATCTGCAGAAGTAGAAAAGTTGTAACTAAAATAATACTAATTACATCTACAAAAGTGTCTAACCCTCTAGTATTATCTGTTAACTATTAAACCATCTGATAAAAGAGACATAAGTAAACAAAAAAGTTATTTTAGAATGTTCAAATAATCAGTAACACTGAGTTTTATACCTAGACAAACAAGCATACTAATTTATGTCATTTTATGTTAACTTATATCTTTGTTAATATATATTTTTATAACTCTTGTCTATGTCGGATTGTATTCACTAAAGAAGAAAAAACACTTTCACTTAAGTAATCTTTTTAAGTGCCAGATAATGTCATCCTACAGAAATAGTACTTTTGGCTTCCACAGCAGAGCTTAATGGATCCACCTATCACCTGGATCAACCCACTTCTTCCAATAGGCTGGAAGAGCCTATTTTAGCTCACTTGTGGCACCCAAGAAACTACCTCTGAAGAAGCGCATGAGACATGCGCGAAACATGTCAGCTAGTTTAAGCTACCCTTGCTAAAACTACTTTACAGATGAATAAACCTATTGCACTGGCTATCTATCCGGATTCATTCTCTTTCTTTTATGTAGCCAGTTATCCCACATACAAAGGGCGGGTATATAGCCAGTTATCCCACATACAGAGGACAGGTATTTAGCCAGTTATCCCACATACAAAGGGCAGGTATAAAACCAGTTATCCCACATACAGAGGACAGGTATATAGCCAGTAATCCCACATACAGAGGACAGGTGTGTAGCCAGTTATCCCATATACAGAGGGCAGGTATATAGCCAGTAATCCCACATACAGAGGACAGGTATATAGCCAGTAATTCCACATACAAAGGGCAGGTATATAGCCAGTTACCCCACATACAAAGGGCAGATATATAACCAGTTATCCCACATACAAAAGTGCAGGTATATAACCAGTTATCCCACATAAAAAGGGCAGGTATATAGCCAGTTATCCCACATACAATGGGCAGGTATATAGCCAGTTATCCCACATACAAAAGGGCAGGTATATAGCCAGTTATCCCAAATACAAAAGGGCAGGTATATAGCCAGTTATCCCACATACAGAGGACAAGTATATATCCAGTTATCCCACATACAAAGGGCAGGTATATATCGCCAGTTATCCCAAATACAGAGGACAGGTATATAGCCAGTTATTCCACATACAGAGGGCAGGTATATAGCCAGTTATCCCACATACATAGGGCAGGTATATAACCAGTTATCCCACATACATAGGACAGGTATATAGCCAGTTATCCCACATACATAGGGTAGGTATATAGCCAGTTGTTCCACATACAGAGGACAGGTACATAAACAGGTATCCCACATACAGAGGACATGTATATAGCCAGTTGTTCCACATACAGAGGGCAGGTATATAGCCAGTTATCCCACATACATAGGGCAGGTATATAACAAGTTATACCACATAAATAGGGCAGGTATATAGCCAGTTATTTCACCTGCAGAGGGCAGGTATATAGACAGTTATCACACATACAGAGGACAGCTATATAGCCAGTTATTCCACATACAGAGGGCAGGTATATAACCAGTTACCCCACATACATAGGGCAGGTATATAGCCAGTTGTTCCACATACAGAGGACAGGTAGATAAACAGTTATCCCACATACAGAGGACAGGTATATAGCCAGTTGTTCCACATACATAGGGCAGGTATATAACCAGTTATCCCACATACATAGGGCAGGTATATTGCCAGTTATTCCACATACAGAGGGCAGGTATATAGCCAGTTACCCCACATACATAGGGCAGGTATATAGCCAGTTCCACATACAGAGGGCAGGTATATAGCCAGTTAGCCCACATACAGAGGATAGGTACACTATATAGCCAGTTATTCCACATATATAGGGCAGTTATATAACCAGTTATCCCACATACATAAGGCAGGTATATAGCTAGTTATTCCACCTACAGAGGACAGGTATATAGCCAGTTATCCCACATACAAATGGGCAGGTATATAGCCAGTTATCCCACATACAAAAGGGCAGGTATATAGCCAGTTATCCCAAAAGCAGAGGACAGGTATATAGCCAGTAATTCCACATACAGAGGACAGGTATATAGCCAGTTAGCCCACATACAGAGGATAGGTACACTATATACCCAGTTATTCCGCATACATAGGGCAGGTATATAACCAGTTATCCCACATACATAAGGCAGGTATATAGCCAGTTATTCCACCTACAGAGGACAGGTATATAGCCAGCTATCCCACATACAAATGGGCATATATATAGCCAGTTATCCCATGTACAAGGGCAGGTATATAGCCAGTTATCCCACATACAAAAGGGTAGGCATATAGCCAGTTATCTCACATACAAAAGGGCAGGTATATAGCCAGTTATCCCAAAAGCAGAGGACAGGTATATAGCCAGTAATTCCACATACAGAGGACAGGTATATAGCCAGTTATCCCACAAACAAAGGGCAGGTATATAGCCAGTTATAACACATACAAGGGCAGGTATATAACCAGTTATCATACATACAAAAAGGCAGGTATATGGTCAGTTATCCCACATACAAAAGAGCACGTATATAGCTAGTTATCCCACATACAGAGGACAGCTATATATCCAGTTATCCCACATACAGAGGACAGGTATATAGCCAGTTATCCCACATACAGAGGACATGTATATAGCAAGTTATCCCACATACAGAGGGCAGGTATATAACCAGTTATTCCACATAAAAAGGGCAGGTATATAGCCAGTTATTTCACATACAGAGGGCAGGTATATAGTCAGTTATTCCACATACAGAGGGCAGGTATATAACCAGTTACCCAACATACATAGGGCAGGTATATAGCCAGTTGTTCCACATACAGAGGGCAGGTATATAAACAGTTATCCCACATACAAAGGGCAGGTATATAGCCAGTTATCCCACATACAAAGGGCAGGTATATAGCCAGTTATCCCACATACAGAGGGCAGGTATATAGCCAGTACTCCCACATACAGAGGGCAGGTATATAGCCAGTATTCCCACATACAGAGGACAGGTGTATAGCCAGTACTCCCACATACAGAGGGCAGGTATATAGCCAGTAATCCCACATATAGAGGACAGGTATATAGCCAGTAATTCCACATACAGAGGACAGGTATATAGACAATTATTCCACATACAAGGGGTAGGTATATAGCTAGTTATCCCAAATACAGAGGACAGGTATATAGCCGCCAGTAATAGACAAATGCACAAAAGTAGGAGCACCAGCCGAGGTAAAAGAAAAAAAATCCAAATCTTTATTAGAACAATAGTTAAAAGCCATGACATCAGGCAATTAAAGAGAAGGAGATCAGCGTAGACAAACAGCTGACGCGTTTCAGCATGGAGCCGTAGTCGAAGCTGACAAACTTTGCCATAAAAATTATTTAAAAAACCCTTAGCTGTCTCCTATTGGTTCATGAAAAATGTATATACATAATTGAATATACTATACAATTAACTTATTTAGCAGTGTCCGTGACCTCTAAATCATAACAAGATATTTACATGGAACAAAGTGACAAGCAAAAAAATAAGAAAAAAACATTATTTAAAGCTTGTTATTAGAAAAAGTGCATGAACAATTAATGCAAATGGGTTAATGCGAGTATGACCAAATGAAAACTCGGTTCCATAAAATATAATGACATTGAGCACACTATCCCTTCCACTAAGACTAAATAATAAAATACATCGTTTTGCTTAGAAACAATAGCAAACAAAGGATAGGGAAGAGATTGAAAAATGAATTAATTTTAATATATAATAGCAAAAAAGCATATATTTAAATTGCAAATTAAACTAACAATAAAGTATGCAAAAAATTGAATCAAATGTCAATGTCAACAATGAAATTATATAGTACATTATCTCAAAAACTTTATGCTATGAATGCTGTTTTTGAAATGGGACTCATTCTTGGGGAGCAACTTAACACATCAATTTCCTGGCCAATAGTATAGTAAAGTAATTAGTGAATTTATATAATACATTTGGGAGAACAGCATTTTATATTACTGCCAGAAATGTATTAGGTTGTAATCGGAATTGAATCCATCTGGAAACCTGGTTTTCAATTTGAAAATCCAGAAGACGTCTCTTTGTCCTAGCAATGTCTCTCTGTCACCTCCCCTTTTTGGGGGTGAGACGTTCTCTATACAAGACCAACTGAATGAATTGGCACTTTTGTTGTGTTCTTGTGTAAAATGTTGGACCAGTGGGGTACTAGCGGTACCACTTTTAATACTAGAGAGGTGTTCCCTAATTCTGATTCTTACTTCTCGTGTGGTGAGGCCAATGTACTGCCTGTCACAGACTGTACAATTAATTGTATATACAACAAAAGTTGATCTACAATTAAGACAAGAATGTCTCTGGTATGTCTGACCCGTTACTGAAGATCTAAACTCTGTTCCTAATTCAACTTTTTCACAGGCCACACAAGAGTTATTATGGCATTTGTACATGCCTACAGAAGATAACCATGACGAGTTTCGTTGTACCAGGGGTTGTAATTTGGTGGGTGCTATGCAATTACCAACTGTTCTACTCCTCTTGTAGGCAAATTTGCAATCCTTGTTTGTTAAATTGGCTAGCCCATCATCAGCCCTTAGTATGGGGTAATGTTTCCTGATTTTATGTCAAGACAGGAGGCTTCAAATTTTTGCATAATTCTTTACTGAAACCAAAACAGCAGCAAAGAAAAAACTGACAGGAAGAAAATAACAACATAGCAACAGTGTATAACCAATCAGGATACAGTATAGCAATAAAGAGTCCAGAACAATCAAAGTCCTTCCTCTTTTCTTTGCTGCTACCAAGAAAGCAGGTCACGTATTTCTTTGGAAGTATTTTATTCAATATAAACTGTTTAATGGAATTTATTTACTAAAGTACTTATTTAGCTATTGTTTGTTATATTTGTGGTATACCTTTCTATTGTATATATCTTTGTATTTTTCATTTAGGGTATTATTATTAATGGTGCATCTGGCTATACTACGGAGCAGCCTCTTTCAGTGTGACTGCTCCGTTTGTTATTCTCTAGCAAGGTGCCAGTGATTTACCTCAGTGAGCACAGCTCTTGCTTTACAGACAATTATTTGCAGACAGACTGTCCCTTTTTTCCCATGCGTGGGATCTAATTTCTCAGGATCCTTGGATTGCTCAAACAGTGACAGGCTTCAAGCTGGAATTCATATGCCCTCCCTTCCAGAGTGGTCACCCAAAACCCCTAAATCTTTCAAAATCAAATATAGACCTTATTGGTTCAGAAGTTCAATCTCTCCATCTCAAAGGCGCTATAGAGGAGGTTTTGAACCCAGAGGAGGGGTTTCTAAGCAACCTCTTTCTAGTAAAGAAAAAGACGGGTGGTTTTCGTCCTGTCATCAACCTTTCGGGACTTAAACTTCTTTGTGGTATACCGCCATTTCAAGATGGAGGGTATCCACATGCTCAGGGACCGTCTCCGTCTTGGGGACTGGTTCGTCCGCCTAGACTTGACAGATGCCTACCTTATGGTCCCAGTGTTCCCAGACCATCGGAAATTCCTCAGGTTCCTCTGGGACGACAAGATATGGCAATTTACTTGCCTGCTTTTCGGCCTCAGTTCAGCTCCTTGGTGTTTCACCAAACTTCTAAAGCCCGTCATTGCAACCCTCAGAGGCAAAGGTATTCGCCTTATCATTTACCTGGACAACATTCTCCTCATGGCAGAGGATCGTTCTTCCCTCCTTTGTCACTTACACACAACCTCCTCCCTTCTTCAAGGGCTAGGATTTGTTATCAATTTGGAGAAGTCGGCTTTAATTCCCTCTCAGCAAGTGGAATTTCTAGGTTTTCTCATAGACTCCACCTCAGGTCTGCTCCTTCTACCTCAGGAGAAGATCAACAAGATCAAATTAGAAATTCGAGAGGTGCTGGCGTCCCCCATGGTATCTATCCGCCAGCTTTCAAGAATCATCGGGCTCCTCGCCTCCTCCATTCAGGCAATTTTTCCTGCCCCTCTGCATTACCGAGCAATGCAGAGGCTGAAGATCCAATCTTTCAGAGAATGCCGTTCATATCATCAAATGATTTCTTTGAACAAGGAAGTCCGTGCAGAGATGTCCTGGTGGCTCCTTCACATGGAATCCTGGAATGGCAAGGCTATCTTTGGATTCTCGCCAGACTTTGTACTCTCCTCAGATGCCAGTCTTCTGGGTTGGGGGGCGTCTTTCGAGACCGCTGCGACGGGGGGATCTTGGTCCCCTCTGGAATAGTCGTTACACATCAATTGTCTAGAGCTTTTGGCGGGCTCTTTTGCCATTCGCTCTTTCTCCAGACAATTTACGAATTGCTGAATCCTCCTCCGTATAGACAAATCTGCGGTCCAATACATCAATCGCTTAGGAGGTACGAAATCCAAGATGCTATCAGATCTTGCCTCAGAATTGTTCAGGTTCTGTGCCTCCCGCAACATTTCCCTCCGGGGTCAGTATATTCCTGGAGTTTCCAATACTGTCTCGGACTGGTTTTCTAGTTTTTGGAGAGACTCCAGCAATTGGCGGCTTCTTCGCCCCATTTTTCTGAAAATTCAGAGAGTGTTCGGTCCCTTTTCTGTGGACCTTTTCGCTTCCAGGATCAATCATCAGTTGCCTCGTTATTTCAGCTGGCTTCCATATCCGGGGAGCGACGCCTCGGATGCTTTTCTGCAGAACTGACCTCAATCTGGAGCTTATGCTTTCCCTCCCTTCTCGCTCATCACGAGAACCCTCTGGACGGTCAGGAGATTCAAATGTTCCCTGACAATAATTACCCCCTTTTGGCCAATGCAGCCCTGGTTCCCACTCCTTCTGGAGATGGCTGTTTCTCTGCCTCTTCTTCTGCCCAATCAGCTCGACATATTTTCAGATCCACAAGGAGAACCTCATCCCCTGATTCTCCAGGATCGCCTTTCTCTGCTAGCTTGGCAGATTTCAGGGGATCCTGGTCTTCCGATTCCCTTTCAAGAGACGCTCAACTTCTCCTTCGAGAATCTTGGGCCCCTGGCACCAGGAAATGTTACGCTTCAGCCTGGGCGTCATGGGTTAGTTGGTGTTCTCACAGACAGGTTGATCCCTTTTCAGCCCCTGTAGTTTTTATTGTAAATTTTCTTTCTGAACTTTTTTCCCCAAGGGAAAGCTTACCGCTCCATTAATGTTGTCCGCTCTGCAATTTTGGCAGGTCACTTTCCGGTTGATGGTAATCCGGTTGGAAGACATCCCCTAGTTTGCCGGATTTTAAAAGCCATTCGATTGAAGGTTCCCCCTCCTGCTCGATACTCTCACCTTTGGGATGTTTCCATCATGCTGTCCTTTCTTAGGAATTGGCCTCCCAATGCAGAACTTTCCCTTAAACAGTTGTCGGCTAAATTGGCTATGTTACTCTGCTTGGTTTCCTTCCGCAGGATTTCAGCTATCCGTGCGCTGGACATAGAAGGCATTTCCTTTTCCCCTGAGGGCATTACCTTTTCCATATCTAAACGCACAAAATCCATGTCATCTTCCATCTTCTACCCATATTTCCCTGACGATCCTCAACTCTGTGTGGCTTTCTGTTTGAAATCTTATCTTTCCAGGACAATTTCTTCCCGCCCTTCTTCGGGGGGTCAGTTACTAATTTCCTTTGTTCCCCCCTTTCGCCCCGTCTCTTCCCCCACTTTAGCCAGATGGGTGCATTGGCTCATGTCCTCCGCAGGCATTGATCTTTCGTTTGGAGCTCATTCCATTCGGGGTGCAGCTGAATCCAAACCTCTTTTAGCGGGCAGTAATCTTCAAGATATCCTTAAAGCCGCAGATTGGTCTTCTTCAACCACCTTTTCTCGTTTCTATTTTAAACCCATTCTTCACGCTTCTGAGTCATTACTTTTATTGCGTTAAAATTGCAAAAATATGAAGCCTCCTGTCTTGACATAAAATTCAGATTATTATAACCTTGGTGACTAAATAATCTTGATTTTATTAAAGACAGGAGGCAAATATTTTCCCACCCTTTTTTCTTCTTGCCTCTCCCGGTGTAGGAATAAAGATATTGAAATGTTATGTAGGTTACTGTTTATGTTCTATTATATAGTTCTGTACCTAAGAGAACAATTATTATTGTCATTTTTTATTTCTTTTACAGTTTAATTCTGTGGACGGGATTTTTTTTGTCTATGAATCTCTTGTATACAACTATCTGTGAGCAGAAGGGGTTTCCACCTCCAAATATGTGTTCCCGCTCCCACCACTGCATGAAGAGGTTGGCGTAGGAGGGAGCGAATTTCGCCCCCATAGCGGTACCACACATCTGGAGGTAGAAAACCCCCTCAAACTCAAAGTAGTTGTGTTGCAACAGGAACTCTGTAACCCACAGTAAATATGTGCAAAACTTGGGATTGCCAGGATAATACTTGTCCAAAAAATAAGATAATGCCAATAAACCCTTGTCGTGTGGGATCGAGGAGTATAGGGCTTTCACGTCCACCGTGAGCATATTATAATTGTTATTCCACTTGATCCCTGAAACTATATTCAGGATATGTTTAGAATCCTGAACATAGCTCCAAAGGTCCCGTACCATTGGCTGTAAGATTAAATCTAGCCACTCAGAAACATGTTCGAGGAGTGATCCTATGCCGCTGACAATTGGTCTACCAACTACATTGTCAATAGACTTATGTACCTTAGGGAGGTGGTTGAATACAGGTAAAGGGGAGGTGACAGAGAGACATTGCTAGGAAAAAGAGAGGTCTTCTGGATTTTCAAATTGAAAACCAGGTTTCCAGATGGATTCAATTCTGATTACAACCTAATAAATTTCTGGCAGTAATATAAAATGCTGTTCTCCCAAATGTATTATATAAATTCACTAATTACTTTACAATACTATTGGCCAGGAAATTGATGTGTTAAGTTGCTCCCCATGAATGAGTCCCATTTCAAAAACAGCATTCATAGCATAAAGTTTTTGAGAAAATGTACTATATAATGTTCCGATCAGCCAATAGAATGTGAGCTCAATCTGATTGGCTGATTGGATCAGCCAATCGGATTGAACTTGAATCTGATTGGCTGATTCCATCAGCCAATCAGAATTTTCCTACCTTAATTCCGATTGGCTGATAGAATCCTATCAGCCAACCGGAATTCGAGGGACGCCATCTTGGATGACGTCCCTTAAAGGAACCGTCATTCGTCGGGAAGTCGTCGGCCAGGATGGATGTTCTGCGTCTGCGGGATGAAGATGGATCCAGAAGAAAGAAGATTGAAGATGCCGCTTGATAGAAGACTTCAGCCGGATGATGCACCTCTTCAGCCCCCGCTTGGATGAAGACCTTCAGCCGGATGATGGACCTCTTCAGCCCCCGCTTGGATAAAGACTTCAGCCGAATGATGGACCTCTTCAGCCCCGGATAGGAGGAAGACTTCGGACCCTCTTCTGGACGGATCGGGGATACCCGGCGTGGTGAAGACAAGGTAGGAAGATCTTCAGGGGCTTAGTGTTAGGTTTATTTAAGGGGGGTTTGGGTTAGATTAGGGGTATGTGGGTGGTGGGTTGTAATGTTGGGGGGGTATTGTATGTTTTTTTTACAGGCAAAAGAGCAGAATTCTTTGGGGCATGCCTCGCAAAAGGCCCTTTTAAGGGCTGGTAAGGTAAAAGAGCTTTTCAATTTTTATTTTAGAATAGGGTAGGGCATTTTTTTATTTTGGGGGGCTTTGTTATTTTATTAGGGGGCTTAGAGTAGGTGTAATTAGCTTAAAATTGTTATTTTAAATATTTTTATAATGTTTATAAATTATTTTTTTATTTTTTGTAACTTAGTTCTTTTTTATTTTTTGTACTTCAGTTAGTGTGTTTATTTGTATTTATTTGTAGGTATTTGTATTTAATTTATTTATTGATAGTGTAGTGTTAGGTTTAATTGTAGATAATTGTAGGTAGTTTATTTAATTAATTTATTGATAGTGTAGTGTTAGGTTTAATTGTAACTTAGGTTAGGATTTATTTTACAGGTACTTTTGTAATTATTTTAACTAGGTAGCTATTAAATAGTTATTAACTATTTAATAGCTATTGTACTTGGTTAAAATAAATACAAAGTTGCCTGTAAAATAAATATTAATCCTAAAATAGCTACAATATAATTATTATTTATATTGTAGCTATATAAGGGTTTATCTTACAGGTAAGTATTTAGCTTTAAATAGGATTAATTTATTTAATAAGATTTATTTTATTTCGTTAGAATAAAATTATATTTAATTTAGGGGGGTGTTAGGGTTAGGGTAAGACTTAGCTTTAGGGGGTTAATACATTTATTAGAGTAGCGGTGAGGTCCGGTCGGCAGATTAGGGGTTAATAATTGTAGGTAAGGTAGCGGCGACGTGGGGGGGGGGCAGATTAGGGGTTAATAAATATTATGTAGGGGTCGCAGTGTTAGGGGCAGCAGATTAGGGGTACATAGGGATAATGTAGGTTGCGGCGGTGTGCGGTTGGCAGATTAGGGGTTAAAAAAATTTATTAGAGTGGCCGCGATGTGGGGGGGCCTCGGTTTAGGGGTACATAGGTAGTTTATGTGTACTTTAGAGCACAGTAGTTAAGAGCTTTATGAACCGGAGTTAGCCCAGAAAACTCCTGGCTTTTCTCTGCGGCTGGAGTTTTGTCGTTAGATTTCTAACGCTCACTTCAGCCAAGACTCTAAATACCAGCGTTAGAAAGATCCCATTGAAAAGATAGGCTACGCAATTGGCGTAGGGGGATCTGCGGTATGGAAAAGTCGTGGCTGGAAAGTGAGCGTTAGACCCTTTCCTGACTGACTCTAAATACCAGCGGGCGGCCAAAACCAGCGTTAGGACCACCTAACACTGGATTTGACGGCTAACGCAGAACTCTAAATCTAGGCGTAAGTTAATTGTATAGTATATTCAATTATGTATGTAAATTTTTCATGAACCAATAGGAGGAAGCTAAGGGTTTTTAAAATAATTTTTATGGCAAAGTTTGTCAGCTTCGACTACGACTCCATGCCGAAACGCGTCAGCTGTTTGTCTACGCTGACCTCCTTCACTTTAATTGCCTGATGTCCTGGCTTTTAACTATTGTTCTAATAAAGATTTGGATTTTTATCTTTTACCTCGGCTGGTGCTCCTACTTTTGTGCATTTGTCTATACCTGACCTATCCAGTGAGCACAGCCGGCAGGAAGATTCCCTATCCCACAGAGTGCTCCAGACGGAAAATTTCAAGGAGCCAATCGGACTTGGACCAATCAAAAGATAGCGGCATTTCACACCCCCCGTACGTCATCAGAGGAGAAGCCACCGGATTGGCGCATCGAGGACAAGGGGGTTGAGTGGAACCGCACTACTGGTCATCACTCACGACGATGGAACTGAAGAGCCTCCCAGTGACGTCAGCGTTAATCACGGCATGAAGGTACTATACGCCACAAGAGGTCTACATCAGGGCATTCGATGGTAAAGAAACTACAAGAGATCGAGTGAGCCCGGTAAGTCCGTATCTGCTGACTGATGAGACTGGGATATGCAAATGAACTGTCACAACAATATTTGACCTAGGACTGTCTGATTTTGGTCCAATTTTGTATCACACGATATGCTAAGTTTTACACGTTGTGTGTTTATTCCTACCGCTTTGTATTAACACTATCAGGGGATACCCTCCTTTGATTTCATATAGCCAGTTATCCCACATACAGAGGACAGGTGTATAGCCAGTTATCCCACATACAGAGGGCAGGTATATAGCCAGTAATTCCACATACAGAGGACAGGTATATAGACAATTATTCCACATACAGAGGACAGGTATATTGCCAGTAATCCCACATACAAAGGGCAGGTATATAGCCAGTTATCCCACATACAGAGGACAGGTATATAGCCAGTACTCCCACATACAGAGGACAGGTATAAAGCCAGTTATCCCACATACAAGGGGCAGTTATATAGCCAGTTATCCCACATACAAAAGGGCAGATATATAGCCAGTTATCACACATACAGAGGCTAGGTATATAGCCAGTAATCCCACATAGAGAGGGCAGGTATATAGCCAGTTATCCCACATATAGAAGACAGGTATATAGCCAGTTATCCCACATACAAAGGGCAGGTGTATAGCCAGTTATCACACATACAGAGGACAGGTATATAGCCAGTTATCCCACATACAGAGGGCAAGTGTATAGCCAGTTATCCCGCATACAGAGGACAGCTATATAGCCAGTTATCCCACATACAGATGACAGGTATATAGCCAGTTATCCCACATACAGAGGACAGGTATATAGCCAGTTATCCCACATACAGAAGGCAGGTATATAGCCAGTTAGCCCACATACAGAGGATAGGTACCCTATATAGCCAGTTATTCCACATACATAGGGCAGGTATACACCCAGTTATTCCACATACAGAGGGCAGATATATAACAAGTTATCCCACATACATAGAGCAGGTACTCCCACATACAGAGGATAGGTACCCTATATAGCCAGTTATTCCACATACATAGGGCAGGTATACACCCAGTTATTCCACATACAGAGGGCAGGTATATAACAAGTTATCCCACATACATAGAGCAGGTACTCCCACATACAGAGGACAGGTATAAAGCCAGTTATCCCACATGCAAAGGGCAGGTATATAGCCAGTTATCCCACATACAAGGGGCAGGTATATAGCCAGTTATCCCACAAACAAAAGGGCAGATATATAGCCAGTTATCACACATACAGAAGGCAGGTATATAGCCAGTTAGCCCACATACAGAGGATAGGTACCCTATATAGCCAGTAATCCCACATATAGAGGGCAGGTATATAGCCAGTTATCCCACATATAGAAGACAGGTATATAGCCAGTTATTCCACATACAAAGGGCAGGTGTATAGCCAGTTATCCTACATACAGAGGACAAGTGTATAGTCAGTTATCCCACATACAAAGGGCAGATATATAGCCAGTTATCCAACATACAGAGGACTGGTATATAGCCAGTTATCCCACATACAGAGGACAAGTATATAGCCAGTTATCCCACATACAAAAGGGCAGATATATAGCCAGTTATCACACATACAGAGGCTAGGTATATAGCCAGTAATCCCAGATAGAGAGGGCAGGTATATAGCCAGTTATGCCACATATAGAAGACAGGTTTATAGCCAGTTATTCCACGTACAAATGGCAGGTGTATAGCCAGTTATCCCACATATAGAGGAGAAGTATATAGTCAGTTATCCCACATACAAAGGGCAGGTATATAGCCAGTTATCCCACATACAGAGGACAGGTATATAGCCAGTTATCCCACATACAGAGGACAAGTATATAGTCAGTTATCCCACATACAAAGGGCAGTTATATAGCCAGTTATCACACATACAGAGGACAGGTATATAGCCAGTTATTAAGAAACAAGCAAGAAAAAGACAACGGCACTACTAATGCTGTGTCCCACTAGTTTTCTAATTTCTTCTCAAAGTATGAGAAATACCAATAGTATTTAGGGAGACTGGGTGCTGTACATAGGGAAAGACTAACTAGCAAATAACAATTGCAGTAAGCAATTGCAAGGATGTACTTGGGTAGCACTCACCAGCAAATAATCTGTTTTAGGTCCAATACTACCATAGGTAAAGAAGCCCAAAGTAGGGTGAATTAAAACTTAACTTTTATTTCATAAGTTAAAATCTTTACAACACATTAAAATTAGCAAACAGTGTGTGGTGTGGGAATGTTGCTCCTGGGAAGGAGTTACCAAATTATATATTCTAGGTAAATTCTGAGGAGAATATCCTCACTATTGTGGGGTGCTACAGTGTACCTCGGGTGTCACCCTTTTAAGTGAGATCCTGAGTTATATCTCAGGTGTAGCTAATCCACCAATAGTTGTGTCAGTCCTCAGTGTGAGGGGTGTGAATAATAATATTAAGAAGTTGAGGACCCTGACTGTAACGGTCCCCGCTTACTATTTGCCACTTAGATATTAGTAAATGGAATAGAATTACCACCTTACTGATTATACTGGGGGGAGTATCAGCTGCATAATACTGGGTTAGGAGGATATTATTATATTGTGATGCGGTATCTATAAGGCCATGTAGCACGTCTTATATTATTTGTTATACCCACTTATATACGTGGGTTCAAAAGTTTTCCCCAGCTTGTAGGGATAGTCAGATTAGGCGTATTCCAGTATTAATCTGATATTACGAATATTCTGTGCTTGTGTATGGATAGCTCTGTTGGTTAATTTAAATTGTTTATTGGTGCCAACAAATGTTAGTGGAATTCCATACAGAGGGCTAAACACACATATAAATCCGGTATAGTATTAGTTTATTTGTTACTGGATGGAATGCTTCGTGCAAACTAATATATATAGTAGTATGTAGTGCTTATACTCGTGTGGTGACGCTTGGCATCTAGGTGAGACCCTTTGTAACAAAATCTGGCGGGTCTCGGCTGTAAAATGACAGCTGTGGTATTCAAAAAAGATTGCTTAACTTGATACTGACTTCCTTGGTCTCAGAGTTACTAATTTGTGTGGCTGTTATGTGTACACAGACTTTCGTAGCGTCAAGTATGTACCTATAGATTCCTTTACATAAGGTTCAAGTTAGCAGTATACTTCACCCGTGATAACTGTCTATATTGACCCCCAGATTTTGATCTAATATATCTTATCAGTAAGTATTATATCCTGATCTCGGAGTATATAGCTTATTTAACCGGAAGGCTATCTATGGATACCATTAATGGAGTAGCGAAACGGTTATTAAGGCCTTGATAATAAAATTAGTATTTCCGTTAAGCCTCCCCCGCTTTAATGTGAATAAATAGATCACTTAATATTCTAGGTTACAGTAGCTGTGAAGCCCTTTTACCATAATATATTAATTCGTAGTGTATCTATTGTTAGAGATAGCGGTTTGTAAGGTGCAGGTACAAATACTTAGCAGCTTGTATATAGTCAGAAGGTCTCGATTGCTTTTGTAGCGTCAAGGATATATCTATAGATTCCTTTATATAAGGTTCAGATTAGCAGTATATATCGCCAGTAATAATTGTCTGTTGTTGTCTATATTGACCCCCAGATTTGATCTAATATATCTCTTCAGTAAGTATTATATGCTGGTTTGGGAGTATATAGCTTATATGACCGAAAGGCTGTCTATGGTTGCCATTAAAGGAGTAGCAAAACGGATATTTGAGCCTCGGTAATAAAATTAGTATTGCCGTTAAGACTCCCAGCTTTTAATGTAAATAAATAGATCACTTAATATTCTAGGTTACGGTAGCTATGAAGCCCTTTTACCCTAATATATTAATTCGTAGCGTATCTATTTTAGGAGATAGCCATAGGTAAGGTGCCGGTACAAATAGTTAGCAGCTTGTATATAACTAGAAGGTCTCGGTTGCACACAATCTCTCACACATATACCATTTTTAAATTAAATTCTGGTTAAACATTCATACACCAAATCACACTGTTTGTTGTAAGTTAAAAAGGAGAAAAGTTCTCCAGCTGCCCTGACATGTTTCGCCACGAAGGCTTTGTCAAAGGTGTATATAGCCAGTTATCCCACATACAGAGGGCAAGTGTATAGCCAGTTATCCCAAATACAGAGGACAGGTATATAGCCAGTTATCCCACATACAGATGACAGGTATATAGCCAGTTATAACACATACAGAGGACAGGTATATAGCCAGTTATCCCACATACAGAAGGCAGGTATATAGCCAGTTAGCCCACATACAGAGGATAGGTACACTATATAGCCAGTTATTCCACACACATAGGGCATGTATATAACCAGTTATCCCACATACATAGGACAGGTATATAGCCAGTTATTCCACCTACAGAGGGCAGGTATATAGACAGTTATCACACATACGGAGGACAGTTGTATAGCCAGTTATTCCACATACAAAGGGAAGGTATATAGCCAGTTATCCCACATACAGAGGCTAGGTATATAGCCAGTAATCCCACATACTGAGGGCAGGTATATAGCCAGTTATCCCACATACAAAGGGCAGGTATATAGCCAGTTATCACACATACAGAGGACAGGTATATAGCCAGTTATCCCGCATACAGAGGGCAGGTATATAGTCAGTTATCACACATACAGAGGACAGGTATATAGCCAGTTATCCCACATACAAAAGGGCAGATATATAGTCAGTTATCACACATACAGAGGCTAGGTATATAGCCAGTAATCCCACATAGAGAGGGCAGGTATATAGCCAGTTATCCCACATATAGAAGACAGGCATATAGCCAGTTATTCCACATACAAAGGGCAGGTGTATAGCCAGTTATCCCACATACAGAGGGCAGGTGTATAGTCAGTAACCCCACATATAGAAGACAGGTATATAGCCAGTAATTCCACATACAGAGGACAGGTATATAGACAATTATTCCACATACAGAGGACAGGTATATTTCCAGTAATCCCACATACAAAGGGCAGTAATATAGCCAGTTATCCCACATACAGAGGACAGGTATATAGCCAGTACTCCAACATACAGAGGACAGGTATAAAGCCAGTTATCCTACATGCAAAGGGCAGGTATATAGCCAGTTATCCCACATATAAGGGGCAGGTATATAGCCAGTTATCCCACATACAAAAGGGCAGATATATAGCCAGTTATCACACATACAGAGGCTAGGTATATAGCCAGTAATCCCACATAGAGAGGGCAGGTATATAGCCAGTAATCCCAGATATAGAAGACAGGTATATAGCCAGTTATTCCACATACAAAGGGCAGTTGTATAGCCAGTTATCCCACAAGAGAGGACAAGTATATAGTCAGTTATCCCACATAAAATGTGCAGGTATATAGCCAGTTAGCCCACATACAGAGGATAGGTACACTATATAGCCAGTTATTCCACACACATAGGGCATGTATATAACCAGTTATCCCACATACATAGGGCAGGTATATAGCCAGTTATTCCACCTACAGAGGGCAGGTATATAGACAGTTATCACACATACGGAGGACAGTTGTATAGCCAGTTATTCCACATACAAAGGGAAGGTATATAGCCAGTTATCCCACATACAGAGGCTAGGTATATAGCCAGTAATCCCACATACTGAGGGCAGGTATATAGCCAGTTATCCCACATACAAAGGGCAGGTATATAGCCAGTTATCACACATACAGAGGACAGGTATATAGCCAGTTATCCCGCATACAGAGGGCAGGTATATCGCCAGTTATCACACATACAGAGGACAGGTATATAGCCAGTTATCCCACATACAAAAGGGCAGATATATAGCCAGTTATCACACATACAGAGGCTAGGTATATAGCCAGTAATCCCACATAGAGAGGGCAGGTATATAGCCAGTTATCCCAGATATAGAAGACAGGTATATAGCCAGTTATTCCACATACAAAGGGCAGGTGTATAGCCAGTTATCCCACATAGAGAGGACAAGTATATAGTCAGTTATCCCACATACAGAGGACAAGTATGTAGCAAGTTATCCCACATACAGAAGGCAGGTATATAGCCAGTTATCACACATACAGAGGACAGGTATATAGCCAGTTATCCCACATACAAAAGGGCAGATATATAGTCAGTTATCACACATACAGAGGCTAGGTATATAGCCATTTATCCCACATATAGAAGACAGGCATATAGCCAGTTATTCCACATACAAAGGGCAGGTGTATAGCCAGTTATCCCACATACAAAGGGCAGGTATATAGCCAGTTATCACACATACAGAGGACAGGTATATAGCCAGTTATCCCGCATACAGAGGGCAGGTATATAGTCAGTTATCACACATACAGAGGACAGGTATATAGCCAGTTATCCCACATACAAAAGGGCAGATATATAGTCAGTTATCACACATACAGAGGCTAGGTATATAGCCAGTAATCCCACATAGAGAGGGCAGGTATATAGCCAGTTATCCCACATATAGAAGACAGGCATATAGCCAGTTATTCCACATACAAAGGGCAGGTGTATAGCCAGTTATCCCACATACAGAGGGCAGGTGTATAGTCAGTAACCCCACATATAGAAGACAGGTATATAGCCAGTAATTCCACATACAGAGGACAGGTATATAGACAATTATTCCACATACAGAGGACAGGTATATTTCCAGTAATCCCACATACAAAGGGCAGTAATATAGCCAGTTATCCCACATACAGAGGACAGGTATATAGCCAGTACTCCAACATACAGAGGACAGGTATAAAGCCAGTTATCCTACATGCAAAGGGCAGGTATATAGCCAGTTATCCCACATATAAGGGGCAGGTATATAGCCAGTTATCCCACATACAAAAGGGCAGATATATAGCCAGTTATCACACGTACAGAGGCTAGGTATATAGCCAGTAATCCCACATAGAGAGGGCAGGTATATAGCCAGTAATCCCAGATATAGAAGACAGGTATATAGCCAGTTATTCCACATACAAAGGGCAGTTGTATAGCCAGTTATCCCACAAGAGAGGACAAGTATATAGTCAGTTATCCCACATAAAATGTGCAGGTATATAGCCAGTTAGCCCACATACAGAGGATAGGTACACTATATAGCCAGTTATTCCACACACATAGGGCATGTATATAACCAGTTATCCCACATACATAGGGCAGGTATATAGCCAGTTATTCCACCTACAGAGGGCAGGTATATAGACAGTTATCACACATACGGAGGACAGTTGTATAGCCAGTTATTCCACATACAAAGGGAAGGTATATAGCCAGTTATCCCACATACAGAGGCTAGGTATATAGCCAGTAATCCCACATACTGAGGGCAGGTATATAGCCAGTTATCCCACATACAAAGGGCAGGTATATAGCCAGTTATCACACATACAGAGGACAGGTATATAGCCAGTTATCCCGCATACAGAGGGCAGGTATATCGCCAGTTATCACACATACAGAGGACAGGTATATAGCCAGTTATCCCACATACAAAAGGGCAGATATATAGCCAGTTATCACACATACAGAGGCTAGGTATATAGCCAGTAATCCCACATAGAGAGGGCAGGTATATAGCCAGTTATCCCAGATATAGAAGACAGGTATATAGCCAGTTATTCCACATACAAAGGGCAGGTGTATAGCCAGTTATCCCACATAGAGAGGACAAGTATATAGTCAGTTATCCCACATACAGAGGACAAGTATGTAGCAAGTTATCCCACATACAGAAGGCAGGTATATAGCCAGTTATCACACATACAGAGGACAGGTATATAGCCAGTTATCCCACATACAAAAGGGCAGATATATAGTCAGTTATCACACATACAGAGGCTAGGTATATAGCCATTTATCCCACATATAGAAGACAGGCATATAGCCAGTTATTCCACATACAAAGGGCAGGTGTATAGCCAGTTATCCCACATACAGAGGGCAGGTATATAGTCAGTAATCCCACGTATAGAAGACAGGTATATAGCCAGTAATTCTACATACAGAGGACAGGTATATAGACAATTATTCCACATACAGAGGACAGGTATATTGCCAGTAATCCCACATACAAAGGGCAGGTATATAGCCAGTTATCCCACATACAGAGGACAGGTATATAGCCAGTACTCCCACATACAGAGGACAGGTATAAAGCCAGTTATCCCACATGCAAAGGGCAGGTATATAGCCAGTTATCCCACATACAAGGGGCAGGTATATAGCCAGTAATCCCACATAGGGAGGGCAGGTATATAGCCAGTTATCCCAGATATAGAAGACAGGTATATAGCTAGTTATTCCACATACAAAGGGCAGGTCTATAGCCAGTTATCCCACATAAAGAGGACAAGTATATAGTCAGTTATCCCACATACAGAGGACAAGTATATAGCCAGTTATCCCACATACAGAAGGCAGGTATATAGCCAGTTAGCCCACATACAGAGGATAGGTACACTATATAGCCAGTTATTCCACATACATAGGGCAGGTATATAACCAGTTATCCCACATACATAGGGCAGGTATATAGCCAGTTATTCCACCTACAGAGGGCAGGTATATAGACAGTTATCACACATATGGAGGACAGGTGTATAGCCAGTTATTCCACATACAGAGGGCAGGTATATAACAAGTTATCCCACATGCATAGAGCAGGTATATAGCCAGTTATCCCAAATACAAAGGGAAGGTATATAGCCAGTTATCCCACATACAGAGGCTAGGTATATAGCCAGTAATTCCACAAACAGAGGGCAGGTATATAGCCAGTTATCCCACATACAAAGGGCAGGTATATAGCCAGTTATCACACATACAGAGGACAGATATATAACCAGTTATCCCACATAAAGAGGCCAGGTATATAGCCAGTTATCACACATACAGAGGACAGGTATATAGCCAGTTATCCCACATACAAAAGGGCAGATATATAGTCAGTTATCACACATACAGAGGCTATGTATATAGCCAGTAATCCAACATAGAGAGGACAGGTATATAGCCAGTTATCCCACATATAGAAGACAGGTATATAGCCAGTAATTCCACATACAGAGGACAGGTATACAGACAATTATTCCACATACAGAGGAAAGGTATATTGCCAGTAATCCCACATACAAAGGGTAGGTATATAGCCAGTTATCCCACATATAGAGGACAGGTATATAGCCAGTAATCCCACATACAGAGGATAAGTATAGTCAGTTATCCCACATACAAAGGGAAGGTATATAGCCAGGTATCACACATACAGAGGACAGGTATATAGCCAGTTATCCCACCTACAGAGGGCAAGTGTATAGCCAGTTATCCCACATACAGAGGACAGGTATATAGCCAGTTATCCCACATACAGATGACAGGTATATAGCCAGTTATACCACATACAGAGGACAGGTATATAGCCAGTTATCGAACATACAGAAGGCAGATATATAGCCAGTTAGCCCACATACAGATGATAGGTACACTATATAGCCAGTTATTCCACATACATAGGGCAGGTATATAACCAGTTCTCCCACATACATAGGGCAGGTATATAGCCAGTTATTCCACCTACAGAGGGCAGGTATATAGACAGTTATCACACATACAGAGGACAGGTGTATAGCCAGTTATTCCACATACAGAGGGCATTTATATAACAAGTTATCCCACATGCATAGAGCAGGTATATAGCCAGTTATCCCAAATACAAAGGGAAGGTATATAGTCAGTTATCCCACATAAAGAGGCTAGGTATATAGCCAGTAATCCCACATACAGAGGGCAGGTATATAGCCAGTTATCACACATACAGAGGACAGGTATATAGCCAATAATCCCAGATAGAGAGGGCAGGTATATAGCCAGTTATTCCACATACAAAGGGCAGATGTATAGCCAGTTATCCCACATACAGAGGACAAGTATATAGACAGTTATCCCACATACAAAGGGCAGGTATATAGCCAGTTATCTCACATACAGAGGACAGGTATATAGCCAGTTATCCCACATACAGAGGACAAGTATATAGTCAGTTATCCCACATACAAAGGGCAGGTATATAGCCAGTTATCACACATACAGAGGACAGGTATATAGCCAGTTATCCCACAAACAGAGGGCAAGTGTATAGCCAGTTATCCCACATACAGAGGACAGGTATATAGCCAGTTATTCCACATACAGATGACAGGTATATAGCCAGTTATACCACATACAGAGGACAGGTATATAGCCAGTTAGCCCACATACAGAGGATAGGTACACTATATAGCCAGTTATTCCACACACATAGGGCAGGTATATAACCAGTTATCCCACATACATAGGGCAGGTATTAGCCAGTTATTACACCTAAAGAGGGCAGGTATATAGACAGTTATCACACATATGGAGGACAGTTGTATAGCCAGTTATTCCACATACAGAGGGCAGGTATATAAGAAGTTATCCCACATGCATAGAGCAGGTATATAGCCAGTTATCCCAAATACAAAGGGAAGGTATATAGCCAGTTATCCCACATACAGAGGCTAGGTATATAGCCAGTAACCCCACATACAGAGGGCAGGTATATAGCAGTTATCCCACATACAAAGGGTAGGTATATAGCCAGTTATCCCACATACAGAGGGCAGGTATATAGCCAGTTATCACACATACAGAGGACAGGTATATAGCCAGTTATCCCACATACAAAAGGGCAGATATATAGTCAGTTATCACACATGCAGAGGGTAGGTATATAGCCAGTAATCCCACATAGAGAGGGCAGGTATATAGCCAGTTATCCCACATATAGAAGACAGGTATATAGCCAGTTATTTCACATACAAAGGGCAGGTGTATAGCCAGTTATCCCACATACAGAGGGCAGGTATATAGCCAGTAATCCCACATATAGAAGACAGGTATATAGCCAGTAATTCCACATACAGGGGACAGGTATATAGACAATTATTCCACATACAGAGGACAGGTATATTGCCAGTAATCCCACATACAAAGGGCAGGTATATAGCCAGTTATCCCACATACAGAGGACAGGTATATAGCCAGTACTCCCACATACAGAGGACAGGTATAAAGCCAGTTATCCCACATGCAAAGGGCAGGTATAAAGCCAGTTATCCCACATACAAGGGGCAGGTATATAGCCAGTTATCCCACATACAAAAGGGCAGTTATATAGCCAGTTATCACACATACAGAGGCTAGGTATATAGCCAGTAATCCCACATAGAGAGGGCAGGTATATAGCCAGTTATCCCAGATATAGAAGACAGGTATATAGCCAGTTATTCCACATACAAAGGGCAGGTGTATAGCCAGTTATCCCACATACAGAGGACACATACAGAGGACAAGTATATAGTCAGTTATCCCACATACAAAGGGCAGGTATATAGCCAGTTATCCCACATACAGAGGACAGGTATATAGCCAGTTATCCCACATACAGAGGACAAGTATATAGCCAGTTATCCCACATACAGAAGGAAGGTATATAGCCAGTTAGCCCACATACAGAGGATAGGTACACTATATAGCCAGTTATTCCACATACATAGGGCAGGTATATAACCAGTTATCCCACATACATAGGGCAGGTATATAGCCAGTTATTCCACCTACAGAGGGCAGGTATATAGACAGTTATCACACATACGGAGGACAGGTGTATAGCCAGTTATTCCACATACAGAGGGCAGGTATATAACAAGTTATCCCACATGCATAGAGCAGGTATATAGCCAGTTATCCCAAATACAAAGGGAAGGTATATAGCCAGTTATCCCACATACAGAGGCTAGGTATATAGCCAGTAATCCCACAAACAGAGGGCAGGTATATAGCCAGTTATCCCGCATACAGAGGGCAGGTATATAGCCAGTTATCACACATACAGTGGACAGGTATATAGCCAGTTATCCCGCATACAGAGGGCAGGTATATAGCCAGGTATCCTGCATACAGAGGACATGTATATAGCCAGTTATCCCACATACAGAGGACAGGTATATAGCCAGTTATCCCATGTACAGATGACAGATATATAGCCAGTCATCCCACATACAGAGGACAGGTATATAGCCAGTAATCCCACATATAGAGGACAGGTATATAGACAATTATTCCACATACAGAGGACAGGTATATTGCCAGTAATCCCACATACAAAGGGCAGGTATATAGCCAGTTATCCCACATACAGAGGACAGGTATATAGCCAGTAATTCCACATACAGAGGACAGGAATATAGACAATTATTCCACATACAGAGGACAGGTATATTGCCAGTAATCCCACATACAAAGGGCAGGTATATAGCCAGTAATCCCACATATATAGGACAGGTATATAGCCAGTAATTTCACATACAGAGGACAGGTATATAGACAATTATTCCACATACAGAGGACAGGTATAAAGCCAGTTATCCCACATGCAAAGGGCAGGTATATAGCCAGTTATCCCACATACAAGGGGCAGGTATATAGCCAGTTATCCCACATACAAAAGGGCAGATATATAGCCAGTTATCACACATAGAGAGGCTAGGTATATAGCCAGTAATCCCACATAGAGAGGGCAGTTATATAGCCAGTTATCCCACATATAGAAGACAGGTATATAGCCAGTTATTCCACATACAAAGGGCAAGTGTATAGCCAGTTATCCCACATACAGAGGACAAGTATATAGTCAGTTATCCCACATACAAAGGGCAGGTATATAGCCAGTTATCCCACATACAGAGGACAGGTATATAGCCAGTTATCCCACATATAGAGGACAAGTATATAGCCAGTTATCCCACATACAAAAGGGCAGATAAATAGCCAGTTATCACACATACAGAGGCTAGGTATATAGCCAGTAATCCCACATAGAGAGGGCAGGTATGTAGCCAGTTATCCCACATATAGAAGACAGGTATATAGCCAGTTATCCCACATACAAAGGGCAGGTGTATAGCCAGTTTTCCCACATACAAAGGGCAGGTATATAGCCAGTTATCCCACATACAGAGGACAGGTATATAGCCAGTTATCACACATACAGAGGACAGGTATACAGCCAGTTATCCCACATACAGAGGACAGGTATATAGCCAGTTATCCCACATACAGAGGACAGGTATATAGCAAGTTATCCCACATACAGAGGACAAGTATATAGCCAGTTATCCAACATACAAAGGGCAGGTGTATAGCCAGTTATCACACATACAGCGGACAGGTATATAGCCAGTTATCCCTCATACAGAGGGCAAGTGTATAGCCAGTTATCCCACATACAGAGGACAGGTATATAGCCAGTTATCACACATACAGAGGACAGGTATATAGCCAGTTATACCACATACAAAGGACAGGTATATAGCCAGTTATCCCACATACAGAAGGCAGGTATATAGCCAGTTAGCCCACATACAGAGGACAAGTATATAGCCAGTTATCCCACATACAAAAGGGCAGATATATAGCCAGTTATCACACATACAGAGGACAGGTATATAGCCAGTTATCCCACATACAGAGGACAGGTATATAGCCAGTTATCTCACATACAGATTACAGGTATATAGCCAGTTATCCCACATACAAAAGGGCAGATATATAGCCAGTTATCACACATACAGAGGACAGGTATATAGCCAGTTATCCCACATACAGAGTACAGGTATATAGCCAGTTATCCCACATACAGATTACAGGTATATAGCCAGTTATCACACATACAGAAGGCAGGTATATAGCCAGTTAGCCCACATACAGAGGGCAAGTGTATAGCGAGTTATCCCACATACAGAGGACAGGTATATAGCCAGTTATCCCACATACAGAAGGCAGGTATATAGCCAGTTAGCCCACATACAGAGGATATGTACACTATATAGCCAGTTATTCCACATACATAGGGCAGGTATATAACCAGTTATCCCACATACATAGGGCAGGTATATAGCCAGTTATTCCACCTACCGAGGGCAGGTATATAGACAGTTATCCCACATATGGAGGACAGGTGTATAGCCAGTTATTCCACATATAGAGGGCAGTTATATAAGTTATCCCACATGCATAGAGCAGGTATATAGCCAGTTATCCCAAATACAAAGGGCAGGTATATAGCCAGTTATCCCACATACAGAGGCTAGGTATATAGCCAGTTATCCCACATACAGAGGGCAGGTATATAGCCAGTTATGTTATCCCACATAAAGAGGACAGTTATATAGCCAGTTATCCCATATACACAGGGCAAGTGTATAGCCAGTTATCCCACATACAGAGGACAGGTATATAGCCAGTTATCCCACATACAGAGGACAAGTATATAGTCATTTATCCCACATACAAAGG